>NW_015536544.1:395427-395649 GCF_001515605.1 Sinocyclocheilus anshuiensis
TTATAATTCATTTTCAATTAACTGTATGGTTTTAACTGGTCTCTCTGCTGCACGTTTTCATACAAGGCAATAATGCTCAGCCCCTCGTCCTTGTGTCAGGCCTGCGATGAGTCACAGGTGAAAATTGGCTTGGTGATTTAGTCTGACGGACACTGATGATTCAGTAGGATGGAGGGTTGCGGGGGAATGCTGGATTTCTCACTGCCTTTCTTTATCCCATTC
>NW_015536544.1:395720-404794 GCF_001515605.1 Sinocyclocheilus anshuiensis
TGTAAAATGTATATATAATATTATATATTAAAATAAACATCTATAATATATATTATAATATACATCTATAATATTATATAAATATATATTATATAATATATACAATTATAGTAAAAAAAAAATTATTTTATTTTGGGGTGAATTAGACGTCTTGTTTCACTATCCATGTGTTTGTGTAGATATATTTCACATCGTCTTTGGTGACCTCTCACTTCATTTGCTGGAGGGAGTTTGAAAAATAGCAGCTAGACTGCTGGAACTCTTAAGTTACACATGGATTTTAAATATTATGAATGTTTTTGGTTTTCAGTTGTGCGTTTGATGTAACAATTGTGCCTTTATAGTAAACAAAATGATGGTTAAACTGCATTGGCAGTTTGAGTGCGGAGGACTAAATTAAGTGTGGTGTGTGAATCTCAGTAATGCTCCTTTGAGTATGGCCAGCATAGATGACTCATCATTAATGGCCATATCTGCTTTGTGTTTCATGTGTTACATACTGATCATGACCTCTCTCTCTCTCTCTCTCTCTCTCTCTCTCTGTGTGCTTGTGTGTGAACGTGAGTAATGGCAGATGAGGACACAGCCTGTGCCCCACATTACCAGCAATCATAAAAAACACATTCAGCTAATGCTTTCACAGAAATAGTGTGAGAAACTGAAATCATGTTGAAGGGTAAGAGAACATGACACTCCGAGCAGAGTTTTGTGGTCAGCAACAGGCCGATTCTAAATCTAACAGGATTATTCCAGACAGAGACGTTGCTCGTGGTGGAAATCCATGTGCGGTGTTTATTGATTATGTAACTAAGTCAGCTGTACATAACAGGCTTTGAGATGTTCTGCTCTTCTGCTTTCACTCCTTCTATATGTTTTATGTTCTTCAGCTTTGGGCTCCTTTATGTTGATTTTTATACGAAGGTTATAATACAACTGGAAACTTGCCTCCGTTGTTTCCTTTTTGAATGCCTTCTATATATAGTTTTATTGTTTTACCTTAGTCCCTTGTATACCTTAGTATACACATTTTTTTATACTTACGCTTTCTAGGGAAATCAACCTAGAAAAGATCATCTTTAACTATTAAACATACGAAATTTGAATTATTTATTAAAATATTTATTTAAAATGACTTCAACGTTATGAAGTAGTTTTTACACAAACTACAAAATTTCCAACATTACAAACAGCTTTGCCAACCTGAGCTCATGAGAAAATGTAACTATTGTACATTTTGACAACTTAGTGATTCATTTTTTATACATTCAAACGATTTGATTCATACTTAAAAGTGTGATTTTTAGGAGAAAAAAAAACGTATGCAAGGTCCACCCCTAAACCATATGAATTTGCCACCAATTCGGCAAAATATACAATAGCTACATGTTGGTTTTGCCTTTAATAAAAGTTTTCTATGTAAGATGCATAAAATTGTAGCTATGAAATTAGCTTTAGCAAAACAAAAGAGCCATTTATTCCAAAAAAGATTCCACTGCCGTCATTTCCACCACAAAATGCTATTAAACACAATAAATAAAAACAAAAAACATATCGTAAGCAGATTGTATGAAAATGTATGTATGAGATTGCTCAAAATGATATGAATTCACCAAAACTTATATTTCAGACACATAAAATGCTAGCTATGAAATAAGATTTAGCAAAATTAAGTAGTCAGCCTTTTTAATGTAAAAATATTTGCACCACAAAATGCTACTAAATACGATAAATTTGATTCAGACAAAAGCATATGATTTTTTTTTTTAAAGTAAGCATGAAAGCCCACCTCTAAACCTTTGTTAGTGGGGCGTAAGCAGATCTTACGAAATCGTAGAAATGAAATTATTTTTTGCAAAACAAAAGAGCCATTTTATTCCAAAAATGTTTCCATCATTTCCACCACAAAATGCTATTAAACACAATAAATCTTAATTTGGAAATGTATTTTTTATTTTTTTTTAGGAAACATTAAGCGTGAAGGTCCACCTCTAAACCTAACCCTCAATAGCGTGTAAAAAAAGCGTACGAATAAGATCGCTCAAATTCATATGAATTTGCCACCAATTAGCCAAAATGTTACATGTTGTTTTTGCCTCTAATAAAGTTGTATATATTTAAAGGTCCACTGAAGTGCCTTGGAACGTGCAGCGTTATTCTATCTGTTGATGTAATTTCAACTGAAACAGGAAGACAGGGCGGGACATATCGAGCAGCTCCACCCCTTTTTTAAAAATAGCCAGTAGCATTTGTGTAGAATTTAACATTTTGTGTAGAATTCAAATGGGTCCGATACATTTTATGGTCGAGCATATGATCCGCTCTTGCTATCGTGTCTCTGGACTGGAGCAGACTGTGTGCACTCTGCGGCGATTCGTGTGACACAACGCGAAACCAGACTTCATTCGACCCAATGGATAGCACATTTACACTTAATCATTCCCTCTCCCCTATATAATGCATTACGTGCCATTCACCATACAGAAAATACTAATTCTGTGAACAAGTGACCGATTTCAGGCACAGCTTCAGTGTCTATTTATAGTGTAGGGGGCGGGACGCTTCAGATTCTAGCAAGCATTTGATTGGACCAAAAATCTGACGAGAAGCTGAAGTGCAGGGTGATGTCATCAGAACCGCTGATCCATATTGCCGGAAGTGAGAGACTGTAAGTTTTGAAAGCTTATATCTTCTAAATGTGAATTTTGTCATTTTGTTTTGGCGCATATTAGCTTACAGATAACCTTAAGGCTGTTCAAAATAAAAGCCAAAAAACTTCTAATTTGATTTCACAGAGACTTTACATAAAATGCTATCCATGAAATTAGCTATAGCAAAAAAAAAAGTCATTTTATTCCAGAAATTTTTTCACCACCATTATTTCCACCATAAAACACTATATTACTTGTTTTAGATGTGGAACAAATGACACTGTTGTGGAAATGACCATCACTTTCAAAAAACAAAGGAACAGTTTTCTTTTCTGAAGCATGTATATTCACTGTCAGACACTGGAACACACAAGGCTGAATACATAGCATCCATAAACGACCCTTAATTAAATATTAAATACACTTGCATAATTGATAGATCTGACCATGGAATGACCAGGTGTTATAATGCTGCTGAATTGGTGATCAGGCTCATATTGTGCGACGGTTTGTGTGCCGCCCCAGATGGTGAGATTGCATCTTTTCAGACAGCGATAGCCAGATGTACCCGGGCGATTATGTGGTTTTTCACGTCAACTCAGCTCCTTAAAGAGATCAGTCATGGTTGTCTTTCACCAGTCTGTTGAAGTTATGTCGAAAATGCGTGACGAGCTCACCATCCATTAGAGCCCTCAAAAACGCACACGGCCGTGGCATTCCGAGTCGCATGTGCTCAGCAAGAAGTGAAACCCAGCACGCTTTCAGGAATCCTGCGCTGTGACTTTAAAGGGCTGGACATCCTGCCCATCTTGTACCTCTTTTTCCCTCTTGCAGGGAGTGTGTGTGTGTGTGTGTGTGTGTGTGAGTGTGCTTTCTCATAACGCTCCTCGGCGAAGACTCCACGCAGTCACATGTGCTGGGAGTGAGAGCTCTTGGCTCATTTTTCCACAGACAGTTCACATGCAGGCAGGGTACTGAAACTCTGGCAGCGAATCACAGTTGAATCTTTAATGGCTTTGTGTGTGTGTGTGTGTGTGTGTGTGTGTGTGTCTGAACAGCTGCCAGCACAGCCCTAGTGGCAGTAGGATATCTCTCCACAGGGCTGAATGCTACATGTGACTGGGGGTGTATTTTAACTGGATTATGTAAGCGCTCTGGCCGAGTATGTGCACTGCGTACGGATAAAGATGGCTGTACATGATTCACAGGCTGCATGCTCTCTTATCGGTGTTCATTTCCAAACAGATTAAGTGATTCCTGCACAGAACCGTCAGTTGCGGCAAACTTGGCCCTTGTGTTTGTACACCTGCCCCTGTGCATGTGCACAATTTTTTTTTATACTTATGCTTTCTAGGGAAATCAACCTAGAAATGGTTTAATTATAGTTGACTTACTTATGGTTAGACATAAACTGGTGTAGGAGAAATGTTTGAACATCCCAAAAACTACAAGCTTTACCTTTAATGTCGGGTTTTTGTTGTTTGGATATTGATAAATGAATCATTGTAAATATAAGCGTTTGGTTTAATCTTTTATCTGGGCTTTGTAATTTTCTATTTATATTTTCTATTCTATTTTCTGTTCTGTTGAGCTCCATTGACTTCTACTGACCGAAAATTTTTACATATATGCATAATTAAGTAAAGAATATAAATAACAGGATATATTAAATAGATATTAGTATTTATTTTTATATTTTATTGTGTTTAAATTTTTGTTTTTAGTTTTAGTAAGTTTAATATATTGTTTTATATATTAATGATATATAATGTTATATAATGTAATAATATATAATAATATGTAATATAATATCACATTATTTTTTATAATTTAATTTAAACATTCATTGCAATTTTTAATGTATCAATTTCTGTTGATTGTGAATTTTTACCAGTACTTATAAAATATGAATATGAATAATTAATTATAGAGTATTAATAGGGTTAATAATTTTAGTAATTTTAGAAAATAAGTGTAATTTAATTTACATATTTATAATTTAACAATTGAATCTAATTTAATTTACATATAACTTAATAATCTAATTCAATTTCATTTCATTTCATTTACACTTAATTTCAGTTTTTTATATATATATATATATATATATACTATATATATACATACACACACACACACACACACACACTTATGACATTTATGTTTTTATTTTTAGGCTTTATACCCCCATAATTATATGGCAAGGCAGGGCTTGTCCTGTGGTGAGAAGGTTGTGAACTCTTGTGTGAAGTCTGCAGAGTCAAGTGAAATGAGGCCAGATCAATTAGACGTGTTTATGCTTGACTGCACCCTGATTCGCTCTGTCTCACCATGCAAAAGTGATGACTGAATGCTATCAGTGCACAGCACCAAGTTGATCACCCACAATCCTTCTGCACCCTGTAATTCAATCACAATGTCAGCAGCCTGGGCCAAAGGCCTCATTCAGAGGTCTGGTGGACTGATGCTAGGAGCTACTGTGGACACCAACTGTAGTAAGGCCTAGATAGTAAGAACTGTAATCTAGAATCTTTTTTCCAGTTAATTTTTGACATCTAGTGGCAACTTCTGGTGTTATGATTGGCACTTGGCATGGGGAAATTATTCATTATTTATTAAAGAATAGAGTGGGTCACTGTCAAACATCCAGTTATTCTGTATGGCACTGACAGCAAGTCACCTGGTTTCATGTAAGAATGAAAAAACAAACATTCAGAATGGGATATTTGTTTACTGAATACTAAACAATATACACTGTAAACTAGATACTACTAAATAGTAATACTACTGAACTGCTACATTGTTTTCACATGATATTATTATGTTGCATGACAATTCAGTGTCAAGTTAAAAGTGGCATTCAGGTTAAAGTAAATTAAAATATTACATGGAAATTGTGGTCAACTTAAAATTTCATTTCATTTCATTATTTAGCATTTTATTTGTGTTAAAATGTCTTGGCTATGGAAGCCCATTTCTATGGAAGCGGGACAAAAAAAAGTTATAACTGCGAGAAATAAACTCAAAATTCAGATTTTATTTCTCCCACAATTCTGACTTTTTTCTCAGAATTCTGACCTTACATCTTGCAGTTCTGTTTTTTTTTTTTTTTTTTTTTTTTTTTTTTTCCAAGTGAAGGTAAAGATTAGATTATCAACTGACTTTTATGGTTTTGTTTTTTTTTTTTTTTTTTTTTTTCTGTTTATGCCATGGAATAAAAAATGTAATTGTGACATTTTATCTCACAATTTTTACTGTTTAAATGAAATGAGTTACAGTTATTTTTTCCATTTTATTTGTGTAAGAATGTCTTTTCTGTGGAAGTTTGTTTTCGCCATGGGATAAGAAAGTAATTGTGACTTTTTAGCTCACAATTAAGACTTTTCTCCTTACAATTCTGAGAAAAAAGTTAGACTTGCAAGATAAACTCAGAATTTGGACTTTTTTTTCATAATTCTAAGTTCTTTTTTCTGAGTTTAAGTATCGCAATTCTGTTTGTTTGTTTTTCCGCCATGGAATGAAAAATAAAAAAGGTACTTTTTAAATTAAATTGAATGAAATCAATTTTTTTTTTAAGTTTTTTTTTTTATATTATTTGTGTAAAAATGTTTTTTTCTGTCCAAGAAAGAGATGTTAAAAATTGTGGCTGAAATCACACTGGAAATGGAAATCGAGTATATTGCATTGCGGTATACATTTTTTTCATGCAGTGTCCAAAAAATTTGCATCCATTAGCATTTCATTATTTTCACCGTCAGCACAGACTGCCATTACTGTATCAATATTCTCTCATATTATATAAGAATCAGTTTGATTTCTATTTATCTTTCTCGGTTCCCATAGTTATTCTGTTCTCAGGCAGGTCATCTGATCTGAACATCACAGAACTGTTTATAAATGCCATAATGAAACAGGATCTGTGAATAGCAGGCAGAGTGATGGAGTACACAGAGAGAGACCATATCGCATCGGTTCTTCCTTGACTCAGATCAGAGCCGAGCTGCATGAGTTTATCTGACACGAGCAGCAGGCAGACGTGCCCGTGTGGATTGGCATAACGTTGCACCCTGTATTCCCAGAACCCTGAGCTTCAGCAGTCTCCACAGGACGCAGAGTAGACATTAAGGGCTCATGCTCACCATGCTTACTTGGGTTTACAGCCTGAGAGAAAGAGAGCCAGAGCGAGAGCAGCCTGCAGACTTTACAAAACTTTCCATATAGCTCGTAAAAAAGCATGTTCGGAAAAGAAATATGGCTTCGGCCATAATGTGCCATGCTGTTTGAACTGGAGAGGGTCATTGTGGGTAACAGAGGAGTCTGTGCCTCTTAAAGTACATTTCTGTAAGAATTTAAACATTCTATGAAAATGCATTTCATATCAAGTCATTTCAACATTTAATATCAAGATGGCTGCTCCTCTCCCTATTATAAAGGTCATGCACTGGCATTCAACCATTTCACTTTTTAGAATAAATTTAATGATGAAGGTTTTTCTATTTATTTTAAAATAAATGTATACACTTGGTGAATCAGCTTCATTAAAACTTTCTTTTATAGTGACAGTTCAGAGTTATTTTGTGGCAAATATATCATTTTAAGGACAGAATATATCAGTGTTAGTTATCATTGAGATACGTTTACAGCTTTTATTAATATTTTAAAACTTAATATTTTTCACTTTTAGTAAATGTATTGTTTTTGTTATTTTGTTTTTGATTCAGTTTTATTTTTATTTTAGTACATCAAATTAATCTAAGTTAAAATGAGAAATGTTGCACTGACAACTAGCTAAAATATTTTAAAAAGCGTTTTAATTTTTATAATTTTATTTCAGTTAACACTAATTTCATTTAAATAAACAAAAATCCGTTGCATTGTTTTAGTTTAACTATAGTTTAGTTAACTATGATAACCCTGATATATTATAAAAATATATAAATTATTAAAGAAACAATTTAAATAATATTTATAAAATACCAATATTATTTAAAAAAAAAAGTTACGCATTTTTTTTCTTTACTTTACTTTACTTTACTTCTTTAATGGTGGCATGAAATTAAAATTCTATTATCTAAATGCATGTTAATGGTCTTACTATAAAAGATTCATCAATAAAAGTATTTATTAAAATTTGTCTGACCACATACTTTATAAGCAAAATATCATTACTCAGTCTTCCAGTAAAATGACACTCTCTGGTGACGTACTGTATGCCAAACTCATTTTGTCCACTTAAACTCCACTCCTTTCTTACAGTAAATTGCAAGCTTCTGTATAGATCCAACTCCATTCAATCAATCAACCCTACATTTTTTTTTCCGTACAGTCCGTTTCACATGGATGTGCAGCATAATACAGAAGAAAGGAGCTGTTGTTACTTCCGTTACATTGTGACTTTGATCTGGTAAAATATTTAAAGGGGTCATATGATGCGATTTCAATTTTTCCTTTCTGTTTGGAGTGTTACAAGCTCTTGGTGCATAAAGAAGATCTGTAAAGTTGCAAAGACTAAAGTCTCAAATCCAAAGAGATATTCTTTATAAAAGTTAAGAGTTAACCGCGCCTACCTAAAACGGCTCGTTCTAACATGCCCCCACATATCTACATCACGATGTGGGAAGATTTGCATAACGCCGCCCAAATGTTCACGCAAAGAAAGAAGGCGAAACTTTTATTCTCGCTGTAGTATTGTTGCCGCCGCCATGTCGTGAAGAGCTGTGTGTTTCGTTGTGAAAGCGAAACTACTTTGTTTGGTCTTCCAAAAGAGGACGATATCCGCTTCGTCATGCCTAGAGCTGATCCGTGCTGGTCGATGAGGGAATACATCAACTTAGTGCTGTGGATCGCCGGAACGGCTTTCACCGTGGACGAAGCGGAGTCCAGCCCGGGGTCGTCACATGTGGTTGCTGCTCCTTCGTCGAATCCGCCGTCCGCGCCGTTCTCATGCCCGCCGCCTCTGCACACTCTATCCCGGCCTCGGCTTCCGCTCACGCTAGGCCGCCGTGTGTTTAGTTGTGAAAGCGAAACTACTTTGTTTGGCCTTCCAAAAGAGGACACGACTAGAAATCAGTGGTTAACTTGTATTTACAACACTGTTCCAGAACAGTTCAACCCAAATATTCAGATGTGTGCAGCACATTTTATGGAGGACTGTTTCCTGATCCTGGGAGAGTAGACTACAATGCCGGCTGTTCTGACTCACAGACTGTAAGTACGTTTTCATTTAAAGAATTTGCCACTGATGATTCAAACGCGAGTTTTGGGCAGTGTAGAGTAGCGCTTGTTGTTTGTCATTTCTCTGATCACAAATGCAGACAGGGTTTTATGTTTACGTGGTGCGGCGCGATGAAACGCAATGTGTAAAAAGACAGTATAAGTCATTATAATCAGTAATTATGTCCCCACTGGATGCCTCGTTTGTAATGG
>NW_015536544.1:404818-423383 GCF_001515605.1 Sinocyclocheilus anshuiensis
TAATGGGTTTTAATGTTTTTGTCTCGTCGCTCCGGCCGGACAGGGCATCATCACAGTATGGTGAGGGGCGTCACATTTCCGTCACACGCTTGAGGTATTTGGCCAATCACAACGCACTGGATAGCTGGCCAATCACAGCACACCTCGCTTTTTCAGACCAATGAGCTTTGTAAAAATCGACGCGTTTCAAAAAGGCGGGGCATAGAGGAGAAACAATAATGTACAGTATGTGGAAAATAATGTGTTTTTTTAACTTTAAACCGCATAAACATTTCATTACACCAAATACACAAAATAATGTTATTTTTAGCAGCATCATATGAGCCCTTTAATTGCATATTTTACTGTTTAGTGTCGTGCATAAAAAATTGTGGACACAAATGGCCCCATGAAACGAAACACAGCCATTCAGCTCTAGTTGAAGAGCTCCACATCCCCTCCTCACTGGGCACAGCAACAGTAATGAGAGCTTTACATAAGTTTCTACAATTTTTTTTTTTTTATTGGGCTGTTACTCTCATAGACTTGCATAACTTTAGAAGGCCTGCACCAAGGCTGTATTTCTTTTTTGGATTTCATCCCAAATTTCAAACATTAAAAATGGCCTGGCTCAGATCCGGTCCTGAGTTCTGTGGGATAGCCTTGAGACTTGGTGGCGGAGAAACCAAACCGGAGTTTTCTTTCAAACATACATCCTGCTGAGTGAAAAAAAAGAAGAAAAAAACACATTTGATAAAAGGATGTGAACAGGCTTTGTTTACAAAACCCTCAAGACTGTCTCAGCCTTTGCTGTCCATGCTTCACGCACAGTGCTTTAGATCTTCAGATCCTGTTTTACACATTTATGAATAGCTAGTTTTATTGTTGTGAAGTTTCCTGTAGGAAAAAATTAGATTTTTTTTATTTCGAGTGAGAACAAATGGTAACTCGTGCTTATTGTGAGTCTTCTGCTTCTCAGATGTTTCTTTCCTTTCTGTGACAGCATTCAAATCTCATTCATGTGATTTCTCGTTTTTAAATCTGGCACATTGTGATTGGTCAAAATCAATACGGGTGTTACAAATTTTGACTTAATGTTTTGACTCACAATTCTAAGAAAAGAAGTCAGAATATACATCTCACAATTCTGACTTTTTTCTCAGAATTTCACGTAATTCTGTGCTCTTTTTTGGAATAAAAAATAACTTTTTTCTGCAATTGCAAGTTTTTATGTCACAATTCCAATCTGTATAAACTCGTAATTTCAAGTTTGCATCAGAATTCTGAGTTTACATTTCATAATTTGTGTTTTGCTACAGAATAAAAACTTTTTTATTATACGGAATAAAAACATCAGAATTCTGAGTTTACATCTTGCAATTCTGAATTTTTTCTCATAATTCTAAGTTTACATCTCACAATTCTGTTTTTTTCTGCCACAATATAACTTACTTTTTTCTGCAATTGTGAGTTTTTATCTCACAATTCTAAGACTGTTTTCACAATCCTGAGAAAACATTTGGAATTGTGAGATAAAAACTCAAGATTATATTTGGTGTATTTTCAACAACTCAAAATAAATTCCTAGTTGTGAGATTTGTAGTTGTGTAACTTTCTAGTATGCATGTGTCGAGCACCTGTGTTTGTGCACACTATCAAATGTAGTGTACTTTGAAAGGCTACGCATTGGGCTGTACACATATACTAACCTATGTGTAAAAAAAAAAAAAATGTACACTTTGGCCTTTATGTATTGGAATATGCGCAAATGTAAATGAGTAACAGCCGAGGAGATGTTTATTAAGGAATTACAACTTAATGACTTTGCATACAAGTCATATGAACTACTTTTATGAGGGGTTTGTGGAGCCCCTGTCACTTTTACTTTCACTTTATGGATAAGATAATAATTTTAGGAGAAACATCTGATTCCACAGGGATTTGCTTCAGGAAGTGATTTGAATAAGACAAAACGGAACAGGAGGGGTTAGGACAGCATGAGCCTGAAACGCACGCGGAGAGACGTGACAGACGTGTCTGCTAGTTTCTGTCTCCGCTCATGCGAATGCTGTGTCTAGGGATGGCCCTGCGAGGGGTTATGCACTTTCTCCAGATACACGTGATATGTGGTTCCTGTCTCAGTCATTCCCCTTCTCTTCCTCCCCCTGCTCTCTCCTTCTTACCCCAACTGTCTCTCAAGAGTTGATCTTTTTCTCTCTGTCTTTCCTCTGACTGAAATCAGTGCACACATGCAAACACACACACGCTATGCTAGCACCAGCACACTAGCGTCACTGGTGCCTAACTACATCAGAGGCTTGAGTGAAGCCAGGGAATGTTAAACTTGTACAGCTTGGAAGAAATTAGTTCACTTAATGTATACCACATTTGCTTTACCAGCCTGAGACACCTGGCTTTGTTTTGCTAGTCTTTTAAAGGTCCCATATTGTCAAAACTGAAATTTCCTGGCTTTTTTCATGATAACTGAGGTCTAGGTGCTATGTAACTACCAGTCACCTTCAGGACAATCGGCAGATTACATTAACTTTATTCAAGTACAATGTGATTATAATATAAGGATTTGATTGTACTTTACTGTACACTTTATTACTAGTTTTTTTATGAACTTATAAATTAAATAATTAAAAAGGGCAGAAATAATAGAAACACGCATCTAAATTAAATGACTGAAAAAAAAAAGAAAAGAATAAAATAAATAATGTAGGAAATATGCTTCAAAGACTGGGCGGAAAAAAATCTGTCAATGACTTGCTGACTTGCACGAAAACCAGCAATGTATTGGACCCGGAAATAACGTCTCTGTATAGATATGATATACTATAATATAATATAATATAATATAATATATAATATTGTATTATAGTTATTACATCCGAGTTGTCTGGAACGCAGCATTAGGTTAACATTTCAATAAACGAGCGTGTACTACAATTACTCCAGAAAGGTGTACAACATGGGACCTTTAAATAGCGCAGATTATAAAGGTTTATAACATCGAAACGTGTATCCACTTTATCATTTATATATTTATCAATATTTTATACAAAAATATATACATGCAAACATATGTATTCATTCTTTCATTCACACATTTCTATTCATCTATTCATTTACATTTATTTCATTTATAGGTTATTTATATATATACATATACATATGTATGCATATATACAGTGTGTGTGTGTGTGTGTATAGATAGATAGATAGATAGATAGATAGATAAAATACATATTTTTTCATACATTTTGTATACATAGTATACATAAGTATTAATGTGTGTATTTACATATATAAAAGAATAAATAAATGTGTATATATATATATAACCGTAGAATTAATAGTTTTTTTGTATTGCAAAGTTTATACACATTTATTTATTTTATACAATATAGTGTATACACACACATATGTTTGTATGCATGTGTGTGTGTGTATAAAAAATTATATACACACATATATAATAATAAATTATCTCGTATAATAAATTATCTCGTCTGATCTTATGTAAAGCAGTTCCTAATACATTTGCTTGTCAGCTGGAGTGTTTATTTTGGACCCTGTTTGTGCACTTTCAGATTTGCGACCCAGCATTTCCCAAAACACTAACCAACTAGGTCAAGCTGAGTTGCAGACAGAGCATAAAAGGAAACTGAAGGTCAGTGGGGAGGGGATGCCGTTGCTGCTGGGGTCTGGTCTTGCTGCCCAAGGTAAGGACAAACTCCCTTCTTTGCATCCCTAATTTTATCCTTACCCTGCACCCTCCTTACATTAACCCTTCCATTAGTCACAAGTCAGCATTCTCCAGTAGACCGCCAAAACTTGCCATGCAAGTGGTTTTACGCTACCAATTAGACATCCGCAGACCAAGCAGGAATGTTTGAGCCCACAGTTAATCATAGAGGACTTGAGCCGTTAACGAAGCTTTGGTTTTCCATCCGTATAAAGTTCAGGATCTGCTTAAGTTTGTTGTGCATGAGTCTGTACATCCTATTGAGGTTTGGTGTGGGGAGGATGATGACCGGGTTGGTTTTTGATGGACTGTGGTTCAGTCTGGCCCTAGTCAAGCCTCATTTCTGGAGAGGCGCTGCACCAGGGGAATGTGAGAATTAGTCATTTGGGATTAGGACGCATCTGTCTTCAGAGTGAGAAAGACAGATTCAAGCCAGTAAAAGCTTTGGTGGGCTGAATTAATTAATAAACCACAAAAATGTAAACGTTTTAAAGTACAGTTCTAGTCCTCAAATGAAAATAAATTAAAAACTACAATACACTTTTACATAATGAGGAATCATTTCAAAGCCTGTTTTCATCTCATTAAAAAAAACATACATTTAGGCAATATTTCGTAGTTGCAACAATGTTTTTAGTAATTGTAACTTAATATATTTATCTTCACACAGTGCGAGTCTTTATATCTCATAATGGTAACTTTTTTTTTTCCAATTGCGACTTTATAGCTTGCTTTATGTCTTTATATGTCATAATGGCAACTTTTTTGTTAATTGCTACTTTTTATCTTGTGTCTTTATATCTTATTATGCTAACTTTTTTCTCACAATAGTTGAGAAATTTTGCAATGTTTTAAATTTCGCAATGTGACTTTAAATGTTGCAATTGTGACTTCATTTCTTGTAAATTGCAAATGTATATGTCTTTATACCTCATTATGGCAACTTTTTTTCTCGTAATTGCAACTTTGTTTCTCATAAATTGTGATTATATCTTACAATGTGTCTTTTATACCGCATTATGGCAACTTTTTTTCCTCATAATTTCAACTTTGTAGCTCACAATGTGACTTCAAATATCGCAATTGCGAATTTATTTTTTGTAAATTGCATCTGTATATTTTACAGAGTGTCTTTATATTTCATAATGGCAACTTTTTTCTCGTAACTGCGACATAAAATCTTACAATGTGACTTAAAATCTTAAAATCTTGCGACTGTATATCTTACAATGTGTCTTTATAACTCATTATGGCAACAAATTTTTTTCGTAATTACAGCTTTATATTTCACAATTGCGACTTTGTTTCTGGTAAATTATGACTGTATATCTTACAATGTGTTTCTGTATCTCATAATGACAACTTTTTCTCATAATTGCAACTTTATATTTCACAGTGTGACGTTATATGTCACAATGTGACTTTTCATCTACCAACTGACTTTACTTCTTATTTTAAACAATATCTTACATTTACCTTTTGATTTTTTATTTGAAAGAGAATCATTCCACTGAATCATTAATATTTACAAAATGGACTGATAAGATTCCAGTTCGTAAAGGTGTAGTGTGTAATTCTTGCGCAAGTAGCATAGAGTCATACAGGTTTTGAAAGACATGAGGTTAGCAAATAACATGAGATTATTTGGTCACTTTGATGATTGAAAGAAGTTATGGCGAAACATTTACTTAATGCAAACTGCTGAGTACTTTGTATCTTGTCTCTGCCAGTTATCTTGAGGTGGCAAAGGGCTGAGCTGAAATCACAAATCACGTGCGGTGGAAATTCCACGCTTCAGTTCACTAAATGTGAGAAATGAAGTGTGAGAGAGAGGCTAAACTTTGACTTTGTAATCTGATACTTTTAGCCTAATTATGGGGGGCCAGGTCAGCTGGGTCAGGGTCACTAGATTTAAATCAACACATAAAGCTGCAGATGACCCAAATAGCCAGCATTGCTTTGTAAAGAATAGCAAATACTGAAGGAGTGATGGGGGATGGGGTTTCTGACGTCAATGAGCCCGTGGCAGAAATGTGCTTGTGCATGTGTGTGCAAGTGTGTGTACGTGGGTGTGTTTAGGCATAAACGCCTGAGTGTGTGTACTGTTTCCATGTGAGTGTCTGGGAGAGATAACACAAATGAGCCATTCTGTGACTCTGTGTGGTTTGTGTGTGTGTATTTGCTCCAGAAGCTGCAGCCTCAGCAGGGAACACAGTCAAATTTTATGTACACCCTACTGGAATTTGAGTAGACAAAGCCTATTTTTCCTGTTCTAAACAAAACCTGCATGATGCAGGATTACACGAGACACCATTGGAAAATTCAGTTGTTCAGAGGGATTGTTGTTACACTATATGTGCTAACACTTTATCATAAGCTTAACTGTAATTGTACACCACTGTAACCTGTATAACTGCGTGATACAATCCATCTGATAACAAATGCACTCAACATATTTTCTCTAAACGTCACTTCAAAAATGAAATATATAAAAAAATAAAAAAAAAAACATTTTAAAAATGTTTTCATTTATATAAACTTAAAACTTATTTAAAATATAATGTATGTATAAAGTATATACTATAAATATCCTTGTTTATTTATATAAATAATTATAAATGATATTTATCCATGTTTATATTTTAAATAAAAAAAAATATTTAAAAAATATATTATTTTATATTTTATGTTATTAATTTATACATTTTTATTTATTTATATTTTATATAGAATTATATTTTATATATTTATATTATTTTATATATTTATGAGTTTTTATTTATTTATATTTTATATAGAATTTTTTTAAAGGAGGAATTTTAGGGATTATAAACAACACAATACGAAGGGTATTTTAAAAAGTTTTCTTTATTATGGCCAAATTCTAAGGCATCATCATATGTCATTGCATCTAGCTTGGTAAGACATTCTTTAAAGATTTTTTTTTTAAATATTTGTTTTTAATTGTATAATTGTATGTTTAAAATATACTAATATGTGATATAATATTGTACATTTTTACAATCTTATAATCTTCATAAATAAAAATGTTTATACTAATTTAACGGAATAAATAATATAAATACATAAATGCCTGGACATTTAAGATGCTAAATGTAATATTCAAATTATAAGTGTTAAAACCTTTGTTGTTATTTGCAGAAGCACAGATTAGTGTGGGAAAAAGCACAGGAAGCGAGGACGGCTAATTACGCGGAGATAAGGAGTTTCTCATTTCCAGAGGAAATGTGTGGAGGCTACTTGTGAAAGGATCTGTGCATTCACACAAAGAACAAAGAAGAAAAGGATTTAAACCAATCTGACTCCTGCGCCTTTCATGCATTGTAACTGTGCTTTTGTGTTTGTTAACTCTGCCAAATACAAAAATGCACAAAAGCATAGTCTACTAAAAGCATTTAATAGATAATGGTAAGAAAGCTGTCTGTTAGCACTCTTAAACGGTATATGATCTGGAGGTCAAAGGTCGAGGATCTGCAAGTCTTACCACATCCAATATGTGTCCATTCAGCCTTTCAACAACATTAAAGTAGCACTTGTGTGACAGGAAAGCAGTTGTGGATCATGACTCGCCTACGACATCTGTGCCATAATACTCGGAATACACAATTGTTTAATCACAATAGAAGGAAAACTGACAACAACAACAAAAAAGATTTTACCATGAAATTAATAATTTATGATGTTTAAAAGAAAACTCAGACAGCTCCTCTGAAGCAACCTTGGGTCAAATGCCTTGCTCAAGTGATCAATAATGAAACACTGACTCTGTTCCAGATCTTAGTGAGCTGCCTATGTAGGCAGCACCATAGACACACTAACACCGTTAACTATAAAGGTAACTATAGTGAAAACTATATTAGCATCCACACCAACAGACGATAACATTGTGCTCATTATAAGTGCATGGTTTTGGTGTCTGCTGCTTACTACTGTTTAAAGTTGTGTGGATTCTGATTGGCTGTCAATGTTTTTATCATTCATCAGCTGGAAAATTTGTTCTGGAAGTGATTCCAATGATATTGTTCCTCAGTGTTGTTATAATTGTAGTTCTTCACTTCTTCACTCTTTTAGTATTAGAACTATAATGAAAAATTTATCGCTTTAGAGACATATTTCTGTAGGCCAAAACCCAGAAACAAGTTAACATTCTAGCAGTTACGTTTCCATACACTACCAGACATTAAAGTTGTTCCGATCACAACAAACTCATGCAGAAACGCGTGCCTTGTTGCTAGGAGACACGTGACAAATGAAAACAATGTGTTCTAAAATCGGCTGAAAATATCAAACATGTTCGATCTTCGACTGGATGGAATTAGGGTCTGGCTCTGACTTTCAGCAACTAGCATTGACTTATCCAAACTGTAAATCGGTGCAAAAATCGTGTAGTGTATTCCAGCCTTAAGAATCATACAATGGAATAGTACCCAGATAGCACACGTACATCTGCAAGATGTCTGTTAAAGATCGCTTCATCTGGAAAGCATCTGCTGTGTATAAACATCTGATAGATGTCTTTAAGATGTCAATTTTACATAAATTCTAAATCATTAACATCTTAAAGACATCTTCTAAACGTCCATTTGGCATCTGATTGGAATCGTCCTATTGACGTATTGCAGATGAGCAAACACTCTAAAAAATATGTCTTGCAGATGTAAATGCCGACGTCGAGGTAGTGTCATGTCATTAGCTCAGCAACATGCTAACTATTGTAATCACTGGCAAGTAAGGTCTGCTGTGCGCTACATATGGTGCTATTTGCATGGCATGTGTTGCTGTCTATAAAGTGGCTTATGAGGTTCCGAAATGCTACCTTATAAGTGAGCTCCCTATGTAGACAGTCAGGTTTGCAATGGTGTTAGCAATCAGGCTCCTTTTAAAGACTGATAAGCTTTAAAGCAACACCAAACCTGACAGTTTGCATGTCCAAGCAATCTATTTTAGCGTCTCCTGACCTGACCTTCGACACCTCTGACAATCCCTGATATGTTAGCTAGTAACAAGATACAGTTTGAGCTCTTGCAGCTTTTTGAGCTTACTTCTATGAAGAGCATGTTCTGGACATGTAAAGATCAAGGTAACATTTCACCGACTGACTAACTGGACCAGAACAGTTCCACTGGATTGTTCCAGTTCAGTTTGCGTGTCCTTGCTAAAAGGATATTGACTTAGCTGGTACCCCACTTCCTCTGCTCGGCCACTTCCTTTCCCATCAGCCATGAGCTTACGGGAATAGAGTGATGCAACACTAAACAGAGCAGCGCTAAATGTTTTAACGATTCATTGCTTGAGTATCAGCCAGTCAGATGTATATCACATACAGATTCCTATCTCTCCTCCCTCACTACTAACAGAAACTATCATCCATCATGTTCAGCCTTAGGCTGCAGAGACAGATGCAGAATCCACCCCTGCAAACCACATCAGCACAAAGCAGCTTTACATTGGAAAAGGCTGACGATTGTGTCTGTAGGGCGGCACGGTTTTAGCTCTTGAGGACTGATCTGATCGGATCGTGAGTCATTTGGTAGGAGGAGTGAAGGGGTTGGTGACATCAAAAAAAGTCATTTAAGAAGCAGAGCAAGTTATTCGATTTTGATGACAGATTATGAAGACTTGTGACAATGTTTTGCTTGCTTGTTTGTTTGTTTGTTTGTTTGTCTTTACTTTGGAATAGTATGTGCTGATGAATTGTGCACAATAAGGCCATGAACATGTATTTAAAAAAAAAAAAGATTTAATTTTACCTTAATTTTTACTCTTTTGCAATGAAAATATTACAATACAACTGACTTTTAATTTTTTTTTTTTTACTACACAAGTCTTCTTAAAGAGATTGTTCACATGTTACAAACCTGTATGACTTTCTTTCTTCTGCCAATAAAAAAATATTTTGTCCACACAATGAAAGTCATTGGGGTCCAAAACAAAACATTGGACCCCATTATCTTTCACTGGAAAAAAAACGCAGTGTTTTCAAAATTCCACATGCCATACTAACAAGAAACAATACTTCTAACCACAGGTCGAGAGCTGTAGTTCCAACCACACAAGTCTGCGATGCTGTTTGCAAATGTTTGTTGGAACTATGGTTTCGGGAAATGCAGAATCGTTGTACTATGTTGGTAACAATGGAACTTGCAACCATAGTTTCTGTAAGGAAAAAATGACAGTGAAATCGACTTTTTACTGCAAGTCTTCTTAAAGAGATTGTTTACCCATGTTCTCACCCTCATGTTGTTTCAAACCTGTATGACTGACTTTCTTCCATACAACGACAGTCAGTGGGGTCCAAACTAAACAATCCCATTGATCCATTGATATCATCTTTGTCTTCTAATACAGGTTTCAGAATACAGAGTCATACAGGTTTGAAATGCCATGAGGGTAAGTAAATGAATTAGCTTTTTCGGTCTGCTTTTCATTCATGAATATATGCAATAATATATTTTGCTCAGTAAACCACAATGACATTTTTAAAGAACAATTATTTCGCATAATAAAGGGATATTTCACCCAAAAAATGAAAACCATTTACTCACCATCATGTGATTCCAAACCTGTATGACTTTCTTTCTGCCTTGGAACACTAAAGAAGATATTCTGAAGAATGTTGGTAACGAAACCAACTATATGGACAAAAAAAACACTGAGACATTTATCAAAATAACTACTTTTATGTTCCACAGAAGAAAGTAAGTCATACAGATTTGGAAAACAACATGAAAGTGTGTAAACAATGGCAGAATTGACATTTCCAATCATGTTTTAAATCATGAAATTGTGTAATAATATATTTTACTCAGTAGACCACAAGAACCTTTTAAGTAAAAATAACTTCCTCTGAAGGGTTAAAGGGATAATTCACTCAAAAATGTACAAGTCTGTCATTTACTCACCACCATGTTGTTCCCAACCTGTATGACTTTCTTTCTTCTTTGGAAAACAAACAAACAAACAAAAAAGATATTTGGAAGAATATTGGTAACCAAACAGTTTACTATTGTGTGGACAAAAAGAAAAAAAAAGCACATACTGTACTTCGCAAAATATCTTCTTTACGTCAGGTTTGGAAAACGACACAAGGGTGAGTAAATGATGACAGAATTTTTCAGTCATGAAATTGTACAATAATATACTCCACTCAGTAAACATTTTAATGAAAGTTAATTTCCATTAAAGGGTCAAGTCAACTCAAGAAAAATAATTGTGTTCAGTCTCAGCATGGTTACCCCCCCCCGCACCGATTGCGTCAGCAGCGCTCAGTCATCCGACCGGCGTGAAGCACTGGAGGCGGTCACAGAGTACACCAAAACCCCTTTCACCCTCCTCTTTTCTCCGCAAGCTCCTGCAACCACCCTTTCTAGAGGCTCTAGGCACCTAAATCCTATGATGAATTATGTTATTCGTTTTTATTCTGTTCATTGAAAATCCATATCTTTTAGTATGTTGTTCTTGCCGTAGTTTTATGATATCACTGTAACGCATGGCCTTGAGTGGCTTATTGCGCTCAAGACTTATTTCTTTGTTTCAAACCCCTCTTGTGTATGTCTGAACTGCGTCTAGGCAGAAATTATGATGGATGCATTGACAGACGGTTGGAGAAAGAAACAGGTCCACAAATAGACCCATTTTCTGGATCTACAGGAGAATTCGAGCCCCACTTTACCACAAGCGCCTCTCATTTTGCTTGTGCCCCAAGCCAAAGGAACCACTGGGAAATTAAAACAGGAATTATTAGATCACCTACTAACACACGCAATGTAAAAATGAAAAAGACACATGAATAAATAAGTATTGTTCAAAAAAGTGACAAAAATAGGTTAATTTCAGGTAAGACGTCTGGGAATTTATTTGTAAACTTGAATAGCAAGACAGAGACAAGATATTTGTGAAGTTGTAAGACTCCTCATGTTGTTTCAAACCTGTGTGACTTACTTCTGTGAAACACAAAAGCAGATGTTTAGCAGATTGTCCTGGCTGTTCTTTTCCATACAGTGAAAGTGAACGGGGCAGATGTTGTTGAACTCCAAAAAAGCTAAAAATAATTAAAGTAGCATAAAAGTGCACAAGCATGTTTAGGCTAAATGATAAGGAGAAAAGATTTGGAGAAATTTAGTATTAAATCACTTGCTCACCAATGGATCCTCTGCAGTTAATGGGTGCCGTCAGAATGAGAGTCCAAACAGCTGATAAAAACATCACAATAATCCACACCACTCCAGTCCATCAATTAACATGTGCATGTTCGTAAGAAACAAATCCATTAAGGCGTTTTTAACTTTAAACCGTCACTTCTGGCCAATATATACATCCATAATCCATCCAACACTTCCTCCAGTGAAAAAGTCCATCTCCTGTTCTCCTGTTCTCCTGTCACATCAAAATCCACCAACATATTTGTTTAGAACTGTTCTGGACTGTTTTCGCTTGATTTGTGCATATTTCTCTCCTGATTCAGACTTTTTCCACTGGAGAAGGCAATATTATGGATAGATAATTCACTGACATCTGTGTCTTTAAATTGAATATTAAAATGTAAGCCAACATTAATGAGCTTTGAAAGCTGCGATGGTTTTCAATTTCAGCCTTTTCAGACCTCAGACATCTCGAAATATAGCATACAAGTTTTACAGAAGTGTTTTTTTTGGAGTGCAATTTTGGAGCTCGACAGCACCAGTCCCCATTTACGTCTATTGTATGGAAAAGAGCAACCACGACACTCGAAATTTCTTCGAATTCCACTGAAACAAGAAAATCAAATGGGTTTGGAATGACATAAGACAGAGTCAATTTTATTTTGAATAATTTTCATTGAAACCAATTTTCATTTTTAGGTGCACTATCGCTTTAAATTCTATCTTTGTATAACAAAAATACTACAGGTGAAAACATACAATTTACTAATTCATCTTTTGCTCTGGAATCAAAATTACTGTTCTTATTCAGATGTTATACAGTATATCAGGTACAGTATATCAGGCACACAATATACAGTAAGCGCAAGGTGCAAGAACAAAGTTCTCATGTGTTACAAAGAGCAGAGATTCAGCCGCATACAAAGATGAGGCCTCTGACTCCTCCAGGCTTCAGATAACAGACAGCACTGAGATTACATTTCTACCCTCAGTTTCTCACAGGAAGCATCATGCGTCACACTGATATAGGCTGAATGTTTCCTAACCTAAATCTGCAATATCACACAAAACACGGCTCAGATCACCACACAAGTAGGGATTAGTGCAGGTATAAAGTTTCCTAGTTCTAAGTATCCAACTGAAGCTTTTTTCATATACAGTAGATGTGGAAGACTGGTTGTGAATGACATACAAAAAGAGTTTGCTGCTTTGTGCAAGAGAATAAAAACTATAATACCTCAGTCTCCCCAGGATAACACTGCTGTGGATGGACCTAATTCTTTTTTCCAATTTCACAAGTATTTAAGCATTGTTTCTTTTATTAAATTAAAGGAATAGCACACACAAAGATGGAAATTATGTTAATTTAATCAACTATAAGGCATGACTCTTGCATTCACGTATATGTGAAAGAGCACCTGATCTCTTGAGAAATGTATAGCTGTTTTACGTTTTGGTGAATTGATGGTGAATTCATATTTGTATAATTTGATTCGTAAGAAAACGCACTAAAACACAGACAATGAATAACTAAAGCATAAATAATTCACAATATTGTTACAATAGTACTCGTATTTTTTAAGTGATGATACATATTTAAATTCATACATAAAAGGCTTGAATATTTGGTTTAAATTTTGACTTTTTCTCATCATGCCATTTTCTCGTAATGACATTTCAGTGAATAAAATGAACTAAAAAATATTTACGTGAAGAACATTTTTTTTTTACTTTCTTTTCAGTTTTTTAAAATGTAGCTTTATTTATAATTATAACAATTATTAGCTGTTGTTATTTTTAGTTTTAGTCATTTTAGTAATTCAACTTAAACTTGTTTGTTTGAGTTAGTTTCCAAGGCATTTTTTTCTTAATTTGAGAATTACATTTTATCATCTAATATTTCTATTTTATTTTATTCCAGCTTTATTCCAATAACCGAAAACAATTTTTAATAGTTTTAGTTTAACCCTAACACTGTTTAACTCTAAATGATGGCAGAATTAAAATTTTTGAGTGAACTGTCCCTTTAAGGTCCTCTGACGCCACTCTGTTTATGAGTTTTATTATAAATTACGTTTGGTCTTGAGATGTAATGCTAGTTTTCGGAAAAATAAAAGGTGTGCGTACCTGTGTCTGTGTTATGGTCATATGTGGGTGTTTGTGAGGGTGAATCACCGGGCCGTCTGTGTGTTTCTTCACTTGTTTTGTTTGGCAGGCGGATCACGTTGTGGCAGACGGGCTTTTCTGCCTAGACGACACAGCTGGCTTGTCCTTGAGTCGACCTTGTGTGCTTTGTCCACTCCTCGCCCACCATGTGACTGTGCTTGCTTAAGGCTTTGTGTGAAAGTAGTGTCTACAGTTAGATATTGTCTGACTTCCACGAAGCAGCATATGCTGTACAGGGGAGGATAAAGCGCATTGAGGGTCGTGTCTCAGGTTACCACGAGCAGATTAAAAAATAAACACTGCATGAACTCGAGCCAGCTGCTCTTTCAGGGGATACAGACTTTGGCAAAGCTGACAATGCATCCTTAAGAAAGTCTGCAATGATACTATGGAACAGTGGCTGACTTAAATTAGCTCTAATACTTTTAGACATTATTAGTTTAGCACTCTAGCTCTCTGCCTAGTTTTCTTTCAATTTTACTTCTTCAAAAGTTCATGTTTAATTCAATGTGTTACTCATGGAAGCCCGTTTCCGCCATGGAATAAAAAAATAATTATTATAATAATTAATGGCGACTTTACATCTCACAATTCTGACTTTTTTCTTGCAATTCTGAGTTTGTGTCTCACATTTCTGAGAATAAAGTTCAGAATTTCGAGATACAAGTCTAAATTGTGAGATATTATTCTGTGGCAGAAACAAAAAAACAAAATTGTGAGATGTGAGAAATTACATTTTTGTTATCATTTACTCGCCCACATGTCATTACACCATATTACTTTTTTACTTCCATCAAACACAAAAAGAGATGTTTTCGCAAGATGTCCTGGCTGCCCTTCCATACAATGAAAGTCATTGTGGAACAGACTTTGTCGGATGCTTTTTTTCGGTAATCAGAAAAATTACAAAAACGACTTGTAAGGTAATATAAAAGTGGTCCACATTTGTTCGACATATTTCAAGTCATCTGAAGCCATTCGATAGCTTTGTGTGTGGATCAGTGTTATTTTAGTATTCTTTTTTTTACTATTATAGTATTTATTCATGTTTCAAGTTTTAGTAATTTTGTGCACTTTTGCCATTTTAGTTTTTTTAATATTTCAATTTAGCTTTAATTTATTTTTATTTCAGTTTTTTAGTAATTGTAGTACTTCAACTTGAACTTATTTCAAATAGCTGCAAAGGTGACATTTTTTACGTTTTTTTTTAAGTTTTTCATCTAACAGAGAGAGAGAGAGAGAGAAAGAGAGAGAGAAATGTATTATTATAGTACTTATTAATATTTTGAATTAGCTTTTCCTTTTATATTTTCAGTTTGTTTAATTTGTTTAAGTTTGAGTCATTTTGTTATGTGCTTTTGCCATTTTTATTATTTATTTTTATTTAAAAAAATAATTTATTTGTTTATTAATCTCATTTTTGTATATATTATATATTTCAGTTGCCAAAAATGATTTGAATAGTTTTAGTTTTAGGTAACAATGACAAAACCGGTGTGAATATAGTGAAAATTAAAATCATTATTCACTGAAAAAATCTTCCTTCTGTTTAGCACTCACATCTCATTTGCACTTGAGTACATTCAAATGGTGTGAAAAGATGTCAAAATTCCAAAATACAAATGCAAAAACTTACAAATAAACAGACACATATAAAACTGTTTTGTTTGTAATTTAAAATGGTTTTCATTGTTTCATTTTTAAGTTGCACGCCTATTTTGGAAGAAAACATGGGTGGACTAATGACCAGCATCAAACCAGTTTATTACATTTTGATGCAAAATATCTATTGCAAATAAACATTTTACAAACAAGATCCCATGGCCGTGCAGGTTTTATATGGTATATAAGCGAATATGAAGTGCACTGAATGCCCTGCTCCTTAATTCACACCCTGTGGTGGTGTCTGAGTATTGCTTCATCAGGAGAGTGATTGACAGGAGAGCTGATGGCTGAGGCAACAGGGCCTCAGGCAGAGAAACTGACAGGGAGATCCATGGGGAACCAAGGAATATTGTGCACCAGGAGCAGTCGGCTTCAAAGCAGGCTTACTGTGCATTATTAAAAGCCTCCTCGACACCTGCACAGTCGGCAGGAGACACAACAGACGCGCGGCGAGGGCAGAAACACACTCATGTGGGCGAATGCATGAACGTATACGTCCATACCAGCACATGTACACTCACAGCCGAGTGATTGACACACACTGTGCAGGTGCAAGATAAAGATGAAGCAAAGATAGAACTGAAGATGGAGCTGGAGGAAGACAGACACACTAATTTAGTCTAGTATGCAGACACGACCTATGACACTGGCCAATTTATAATGACTATATCATATAATTACTATATTTTGCAATAGGCTTCTAAATGAAGCACATGTTTATACTGCAAGGAATTATGGGGAATTATGATAAGTTAGGATTTTGTAGTCTAGACGTGGGGGTGTCCAAACCCAGCCTGATGAATGCAGTCTACTGAAAACAAAAGAAGAGGAGTAAAGTTAAGTTCACTCTTGTGTTTGGGAACCAACTACATTTTTGGTTGTTCTGAGTGTTGCCATTAGGGGTGTGCGATATTTATCATCTACGATATCATATTTCCTGTTTTAACAATGTGTGAGCTGACAATATAGAGTATGTATGAGTACATGAAAAAAAACGTCTTGAGAGTCCAAAAGCATTGACTGCATGATGAAACCTATTAGAATGCAGTTAAAATGCCCCTATAATTTAAGTTATGAAAGAAAAAAATACCCCGTATGGGTTTTTGTTGAATATATTTATACAATATGATATTGTTAAGCAATATCACACAAGTAAGAGTGTCATTTTCCTGAATATCGGCACGCGAGCGCGATTTTGAATGTGATATTAATTTTATAAGTTAAAAAAAATAGTTCACATTGAGTAAGGTACATTTTAGATACAATATTCTCTTTTTTTCCACCAACGAAAATAGTTCTAAACATTTGTGCGTCTCAGAGCAACACTGCAGTGTTTCGTTCCTAAATTAATTTGTTTTTGAATTAATCATTTGAACCAGTGATTCAATGATCCATTCATAAAAGACAATTGCTTGCTTCATTTCTAAATGAATCAGCTGCCTTGAACGAATCATTTGAATGAATGATTCAATGAATCACCCATTAAGACAGGGACTGGCCGCCACCTACTGGTGGTTTTATTTTCTTTTATTTAAAGGGTTAGTTCACCCAAAAATGAAAATTACCCCATTATTTACTTACCCTCAAGCCATCCTAGATGTATATGTACAATCAGAGTTATATTAAAGGTGCCATAGAATGCATTGATACAATATTTTAAATTGTTCTCTGATATCTACATAGAAGGTATGTGGCTTAGGTAAGGGCAAAAAATCTCCAGAAACGGTTTTACATGTCCATTTACAACCCTAGGATTTGTCCCTAGAATGAAATGGTCTGTTTTTACTTTATTTGGAAGGGTCATGAATAATAATGTTGAGCTCTGCTCTGATTGGCTGTTTCACAGTGTGGCTCAATGTTGAGCACAGAACTGTTATTATTCAACTATGCCAAGGTAAATACAGTTTTTGGGTCAACTATCCCTTTAACCAAGACATGCCTCACTGTCAAGGTACCAACACTGGTTGCCAAACACTACATTGATTTTGTCATAATTTTGGAATTGACATTCTGTATTTAACATTGTTACTTTCAGCGAAGTAAATAATAATAAAAAAAGAATATCCATTATAATTATTGATCTGTATATAAGACTGTATTTCATGCAACTTTCAGATCTGACCGTTGAGAAAAGACTGAGGGCCTGTAGACAACATGACATTATGCATTCAAGTAGGCTATCAGATGATATGTGGACCATCCTGTTCAGACAGAAAAAAAGAATTGAAAAAAAAACCAGACCTGGTATTGATGTTCCCTCTCTGTGGACATATGAGATTACAGAAAGATCAGATAACACAACCTCACTCCATCCTCCATTCTGGGCCAAGGAATATAAAAAGACGGTCTAACCTCCACCCATCTCCATCCAGCAATCTCTCTGTATTTCTCTCATATTGCCACACAAATCCTCACAATGAAACCCAGCACTGCAGGAATTGAAGCGGAGCAAAAAAAATTAGGGTAGCTCACAATCAAACTCACTCCCCCATTAAGAAAATCTATAGCAGATGCTTGTATACTTTAACAAATGGACATTATGAATAAAGCAGGAGGTGGCTCATCTTAATGGCTCAGACAGTTTTCATCATATTTTTACCAAAGTCCCTGGCAGTGTTGCATAAACACACATCTAGACATATACACACTTCATCTCTCCGTTACCATCAACATCCTGTTCTTTATCATTATCCACTGAAGGAGAGAAACTGTTTTTGTTCAACTGTGATAAAAACACATATGTATTCACGACTTTAGATTGGCTTAAAATGTATGGAAATGTATTTAAGCCTGCACAGTGCTATCATGCGAGTATACTGACAAGACATCACACCCTTCAAGC
>NW_015536544.1:423431-429820 GCF_001515605.1 Sinocyclocheilus anshuiensis
AAAAGTAAAAAAAAAAAAAAAAACTTTCTCATATAGTGGCAGGCGAGTGAGATCATTTGAAACCAGATCTTGGTAAGATTGGCAGCTCTTTGTGTTGTGAACATATAGAATTAACCACTATAGAGGAAAGCAAAACTGCTGGCCTAGATACCTGATCTAGCTCCACAATCATATATATATATATATATATATATATATATATATATATATATACTGTAATCTCATAATATGCTGATTCATTAATCAAACAAATAACAATTTTCATTAAAATATCAGTATTTTCTAAGAAAACCCAAAAATGCATATCATATAAAGTCATTATTCTAGCATATGAGTCAGTCTTTGAATAGTTCTGGATATTTTGAATCGTTTGAAACGACAAGGTATTTAAAATTAAAAAAGGAGTAGCGATACAAAAATGGAAGTGTAAAAATAAAAAGATTTAGTAAGGTTTTGTAAAGTTTAGACCCCCTTAGTAAGGTTTAAAGCTCCCAATAGGAAGTAAAAACAAAACAAAAGTTCCCAGGCTGGTTTGCATAACCCCATTACCGTCTGCTAGCACATGATGTAACTCCACCACTTGGGACCCAAATAAGTATGTTTCATTGAACAGTTATTTCTGTTCAAAAATTATGAAAGATTATGAAAATCCCAAATATTTCATAATATTGCAGATGTTTTGTCTCATGCCACAGTCCTGTCAAGGAACTGCCTTTGAGATTCTAACGGATAGATAATAGCATGTTTGTAACACCCACATTTCAATATCCAATCAACACTCAATGGATAAACAATATGTTCAAGAGTTACAAGGATATATTGTATTTTTTTCCAAGTAGGTTTCAACAGCATTTTCGGAGGTTTAGTAATGATAAAAATTAGATTACAAATTACTCAGAGTGCATATTTTCACTTCAAGCCCAACAGACGCTAATAGAGGTTGTTTTCTCCCAAAGAAGTGACCATAACAACAGTATTTTGCTTTCGCATTTTGCATTACAATACGTTTTTTGTCATTAAGTTGCTAAAGCATGAACAATTAGATAAATAACAGCAAAGTGTGTGAAATTTGCATTGCACAAGACAAACCTCAGCAGTTTCATCAGTTTTGTTTAAATTCAGTAATTTAAGAGACATTTGCAACTCTAATTTTAATTTATCATATTTTCACACTAAATCAATACATTACATTGACAGTTCTATTCATAACCTCTTGTTACGTACTTCATTGTAAAAAAAATATGTATAGTCAAAAGTTGATGTTTTAGCTAGCAGACCAATGTTTCTAAACTTACATGCTTTAAAAGCCAGCCAAAGCCTCAGAAACCAGCATTTAAACTCGAATGTACCAGAGTCATAATCATTATGCAGTCTTCTTTGCATACTGTATAACAACTGATTTAGAGCGATTAGCCTGTTCATAATTTCCTAGTGCCTGGAGGCTTGCTCCCGCTCAATTTGATTTTCAAATGAAGAGCCCGTTGCTGGAAATAAGCTCTGTAAAATGAGCAGCCATGAACACGGCCAGGAGGCTTGAGCTGCCATTTCGCACAGAGGAAATCCAAGGGGGAAATGTACTTTGTGAAAAATGTGGCTGCCGTGGTAAAATGACCTCCATGAAAATCTGAGTAAATTGGATAATGACTAGCTGTTGTCAAAACTTGTTTGCTTCAATTTATTTGCAAATAACAAGAGGTAACCGTTTCAGCCATCTGTGGAAGTGCAACCATTTTTTTTTTTTTTTCCCATCTTCCAGCGCACTGCTTATAACTGACAAGTTGATGTACATGTATAAACTCCAATAAGGTAAAACCATTTACCTTGTTTTACAGCTGCTGTGGATATGACTGCTGTTGCTTTATTGGCTTTTACTGATCTGTGCTTGACATGACATCAAAATTGACTTACTTTGATTTATTTTCTTAATACACATTTCTGGTCCTATTGTGAACGATTTATCATTGCATGTTATTCGAAAGAAAAATATGTCTGTCTTCTTACCTTTTATCAAAGTGTATTAACTTTCTACATCTCTGAAATGACTTCAGTCGACATCTCCAATCCGTCCTATTTTTCAAGCGCTCTTCCCTAACTGCCTGGCTCCCTGCTGGTCAAAGAGTCAGTGATTGGCTAGTTAGCATAGCCACAGTAGCACCTGTTGGCACATAGTCTCAGCCTCAGACGTCACGCCCACGGACCGTTGGCTAAACGTCTGATGCATATGGCACACAAAAGTGGAAACACTTCAGGAGTTTCGAAGTCGTCATCGGATTGGTTGAATTATACAGGATTTCCGGGAGACGTGTGTGTCGCGTTCTTTAACGTTCCGCCTGGAAACAAAGATGCCGTGACACCAAACCCCCTCACGAAAGAGGAAGGCCATCGTGTTTACAACTGTGACGACGAGCGCTTATCAGGGTCAACTAAACGCTGGATTTTCAAAAGTATGTGAAAAATTTAAAGTTCACGGCATAGAATCTTTAAAATACGTCAGAGTTTTACACACCGGTCTGTTATTGTGGCGACATTTCCACGCCCCGAAACGTGACGATGAATGAAACGAACTGTGATTGGTTGTTTGACATGTCGGTCAAATGGCCTCATGGGTGGGCCTTGGCCAATGAAAGCTGCCATGGATTCCAGACCTTCAGCCGTCAGTCTGAAGGTCTGGCTACGCGAGACTATTTGGCACATGGCGTAACTACACCGTCTGGTATCCAAAAAAGCATGTTTCATTAATTTTTTATTTTTTTTTGCAATCAACATTTAAATCCCAAATATTTAATTATATTTCTTATTTCATTATATTCTCATGCCTCAGGCCTTCCAAGGAACTGCCTTTGAGATGAATGGGAATGCTAACGGATAGCTAACAGCATGTAATGATGCATTCAAGAGATGTTGGAAAGATCTCATTTACAAGTTGAACACACATGAACACCATCACAAAGTCATAATTACAAGTTGGAAATTCTGACCTTTTGCTGCCTCCATGTGCTATTGGAAACTGCCCACTTCTGCAGTTGTAATCATGAGTTTGTTGCGTTCAAGTGCTTTGTTGTCGGAAAGAACAGAAATCATGGTGGACGGCCCATTCATGAGTTCATTCTTGCCTGTTTCTTGGGGAAATCGTATTAATGTGCATCTTATACAATAATCATCAAATGGTTATTTATATACATAAGTATACATGACTGTAAAGGCAGGAGAAAGCAATGTAGATGTTGTCGGACAAATGAAGAACATTTTTCAATACTACAGCTATGTTTCTTTCCTCTGCCATGTTTAATGTTTATGGCCTGCCCAGCTCAGAAACTTGGGTATCAACATTATCTCTGAGTTCCCAGTTGTAAATATAACTTGAGAGGCCATTCATGTCCAATTTCTGACTAGGAAACTCATATTTACGATAATCCCCATAGCATGTGAAGGCAGCATTACTTTGAGTCCTGAGATTCTGAGCTGAGTTTGTGTCAATGAGAGAAAATGGAGGGCAATAGATCTCTATTGAATGAAATGTAGGAAATTATTATCTCTCATGCACAAAATCTGATAGTATTATACAATTACGTTTGAATATATATAACCATTCAATATACCAAAAAAGCAAAAACACACCCAATGCGCATTTTTATTCATCATTTTGTAGAAGTAAATTCTACAAAAATAAAAAAAAAATTTCCGAGGAGGACTTGAACGCACTACAACACCCACTTTTAAATATCAACTCTCAATGGATAAAATTAAGTCCTGCCCTGATTTTTTTTCCACAAACATAATGTTTCACATGGAAATAAGTCAGTTTATGGAGGTAAATTGGGTTGTGATGCCATTTCATGTAGATTTTAACGGTAAGAACTGATCACTCATTAGCTTTGTGAAGTTGCTTTAACTGACAGAAATCTCTATGTAAATATCTTAATCTGTATAGATTACTCTGTAGCACATAAATTTCCTCTGAAGTTCCACAGGACAAAGGGGAAGTGTCTGTGGAACTCTTGTTATGTTTGTATTGGCCAGCGAATAAACCTGCATAGAGCTAATGTGGAATGCGTCTTTAAAGACAGATAGACACCCGTTTGATTTACATCAGTTTTCCTCAACTGAAATGGAAAAGAAGGCAGAGCAGGCACTAGTGGAAAAAAACAGCTGTGATGCTCCTTGATGTTTTCAAATAAATGAGATTCTTTCAAACCTGAATGCTGAACATTAAACACCTTTTCCAATGCTGTAGCTTTCTGAGAAGGCCATCTCATCAACAACATGGCCTCCAGACTGCAGACATAACGCATGAAATAACACAGTCGGTCACTTAATTGTCACACTTTTACAAAAAAACGTACTAACTAAACAACTAAAAGACATTTATGGCCTAACACTATATATAGCAAAGCCACTCGCGATATGTTGGACAGTGTATAATATTATGAAGTAAACTTGCTTTGAACTCAGGCATCTGCTCCATTTTAAAATTAAGTGAAATTGTAAAGCTCTGTTTATTACTGGTCTCTTCGCACACATTTCAAAAGCATCCTTATGTTATGCCCTCTCACTAGTCAACCCATCACAAAGACAAACCACGTTGCGAACATGTGAGGTTTGAATTAAGGGAAGTGAACTAAATGATTTCTGTTTCTATAAAAAGCCAAATGACAGTGGGGGCGGTGCCAAGGTGGACAAGTAATGTAATCGGTGTACGTCCAAACACTGTGTAACACCGACTATGTATCAAGCCTAGTGTTTTTGTAACTCCATCATTCTTGTTCTGCGCCAAATCGCGGGACGGTGTGACCCGCGCTATATTTTTTGGACTGCCCAGTCCCGCTTGCAGTAAAGGTAAAACCGCTCACTCCCATGAGATTTGCGTTAGGTCCCACGGGACCCACGGGATCCTAATCCTAATGCAGCCCTCTACCTCACACGAAATCCCTGATAACACAGATTCCTATTTGAATTACTCTATTTCACCACCTACATTTCACAGAGCAACAGTCAATGTAAGTGCACCTTAAAAGTCTGAGAGAAAGTGTAAAATGACGAAGGTGGAAAAAAGGTGGGAAATTTATTGTCCATGGTGTAGCAATGTATTAAGCATAGGTCATAAAGAAATCACTTTCAAACCAAGCAGCATTCTGCTGGTCAATGCGGCAAAATTGCATGACTATCTTGAAACCGATGCAAAATGTCCTTGGGGAAATCTTTCACCCTCAAGTGAAATTCCCACATGCCTGGATTCCTATTGAAATGACTCAGTTTTGACCACAAAAATTCGCCCAATGTGGGTAAATGTGGCTGCAGCTTAACACAGGTGAAGCACAGTGTCAAAAATAAAATACAATGAATAAAATAAAGTATGAAATAATAAAAAATAAAAAAAGTACATTATGACCTTTTTTAATGAAGTTCCTTTAGGCACAGCAGCTAAAAACACATTTTACATTTTATGAGTAATAAAAGACCTGCAAAAATCCCAGGAAATATACACTGCAGGACATGAGAGATGCCGTAGGAATGGCTATGGATGTGTGCTCGGGTCTAAAAGAGAAGCCAGCACACCAGCAACCATTCCTGGATGACATAAATCAACTCCCCCTCCCCTTCTTTTCCGCTCAGCCTGTGAATTTCACTACAACGTGACTTCCCTCCCACAGTTTTTACGAAACAGCTCGTGGCCTGAGCTGCCTTTGCATTCCTCCACCCAGAGGGAGAGAAAGAGAAGGAGAAAGAGATTGTATGTTGTTCATGTATGTGCAGATCTTATGTCACAACTTGCTCATGTGCTTCTGTCTAACCAATAAACATCCTCAATACAATTTATTACCTTTTGCGGCTTGTTTTATAGCTGTCCTTATAAACTTATGTTTGGTTTATATGGCATATTAGGACTAGCATGTGAGGACAGGCATATGTACAACATGTGATGTTCTCCTAGCAATGAGGAGATGTCTAGGTGGTGCCATGGGCTTAAACACAAACATACATTACAGGCCCAAAACTTGAGAAAACGGAAGTCACCCGAGACTTTGCATATACTGTATGCATCAATGCCACTGTTTGCAGCAACCAGTCTTGCTGGTTTCCTGTCAAATGCATATGTTTCTGGCTTACATATACACAGCTGTTGGTCAAGAACTGACACGTGGAGACACAAGTTGATGCAGGCTAATAATTAATTTCTATAAGCAGCCTGGAGGAAACAGGCTCTTATATGGTCTTAAAAGCATCTGGCCGACCACATAATCCCACATGAACGACTGCACCTGGCAAAAATGGCTGTGATGCATTTTAATCAATTTGCTTTGAAGTTTATCTAAATTGCTGTAAGGCATTGAAGTTCTTGATCTGAGAACAAATTCTGTTTTTTTTTATGATGGGGGGGGGGGGGGGGG
>NW_015536544.1:430046-435532 GCF_001515605.1 Sinocyclocheilus anshuiensis
CTTCAGCAACTTCAAGTAACTTTTACAATTTATTCGTTCATAATTGGACAAAGAAACAAGAGAAAGTCCCAAGTCCCAAGAAATACTGCTGTATCTTGCAAAGAGTCCTAAAATTATTAAGATTCGTTGAGCATTTCGTAAGCATTTCTTGAGCATTTGACTGAGGTGATGATGTACAATATTGAGATGACCCTCTTATGAATGCATGACAAAATCTGGAATTAAATGATTTTAATTAATGTCTCAATACCTTCCTTTTCTCTTATGACATTCTTACGAATGTCTTACAAAGGTTGCAAAAGAAAGAAATGTATTGAGACAATGTTATGGTCTTTTGAACTTTGTCACACATTTTTAAACTCATTAAAAACAGCAAATTCTTGAGAAATCAATTTTTCGACTGTGCAAACTTTGTCAAGCATTTGTAACAAAGTTGTATGAGACAGCAACATATTGTGATGGCAATGTTTCGGTCTTACACACTTTATCAGACATTTGTTAGAAGGTCGTAAAAAAGCCAGTGTTTAAAGACAGCAACGTTACAAACTTACGAACTTCAGGCATCTGTAAAAAAAAGATCATAAAAGATGGCAACTTATAGAGACATCAATCTTTTGGCTTTGTGAACTTTCTCAGACATTTCCTAGAAGGTTGTAAAAGGAGGCAATGCAAATACAGCATTGTTAAAAACTCGTAAACTTCAGGTATTTGTAAAACGATGGCAATGTATTAAAATGTGAACATTTTGCCTTACCGGCTTCATCAGGCATTCATACAAAGGGTCTAAGACGCAGCCTTTCAGTATTGAGAAAGCAAGATTTTGGTATTTTGAACTCCATCAGGCATTTGTACAGTAAAAATGGTGTAAGAGACAGCAACGTATTGAGACAGCAACTTTCAGACTCACAACCTTCGTGAGACTTCTGTCACAAAAGACAGCAACATATTGAGACAGCTACATTTTGACGGTCTTAAGACCTTGACCTTGTTGTCTCAGTAAAATAATGAATATTTTGCAAGATCTAGCAACTTTTTGTCTGCCATTGCTAACTTACCTGCCTACAACATTTCAGGTGGGTGAGGGGTGTTTATTGTGTTTGATTGTATTCTATCAAAACAATATTAGCTTTTTAAACTATGTTAAGCTTTCTGATACCGATCATTGGCTGAAAACTAAAAAAAAAAAATTCTTAAAATGTGCAGCATGCTTTATGACCTCCTCAGAGATTGTGGTTGCCCATAGTAGACTACACAGATCCAGTTTATAACTGTAACCAGTGTAGCTTCAGGCTGATCAGATACATTAGAGGCCCACTGCTGTCTACAGCCAATCAACACTAACCTTACTGTTGCCTCTGGGTGTTAACTAGTTCTCTGTTTTGAGAAAATACAAGGTCTACACTCTGGCATTAGTAATGTGAAAACTTTTTTTCTTTGAAAGGCTACTACAGTTTCTTGGCTCCATTGGCTAATTGCTTACACGTTGCACATAAATAGTGTCTAATGTCTTCTGCCTTTCTAAATCAGTTTGCTGGACCCCTGACATTATGAAACACTTGGGAAACGTTAACCAGATTACATAACCACTTGGAGTGGCTTGACATCCACAACAAAGAAATGAGTGGCAAAACATGATCAGCATGCTGTGATTGCCTAAATCTACTCTGCTCATTTGACCTCTCGAAGTCTTACGCAATGTCACGGCCAGTACCATTTCTTGATTTCACAGGGCCGGGACGAAAGTTTTATGGGTGGACCATGAGTCACAGGCCCTCCTTGTTGTCCTGGTCAAGGGAATTTTTATAAAGTATTGATCAGACAGACGTTATCACATGGTCTTCATTTCAAGTACACAATAACAGACTTTTTTACAACGATAAGATATTACATAATTAAAGGCATTACTTGAGTTTTTTTCTTCAGACATTTACTTACGCAACTTGACAAGTACAAAACCTTGAGCAAAAGAGAGAGAGAGCAAGAGCTGGAAAGAGATACAGATAACAGGAATGAGAGGGAAAGAAAAAAATGATCCCATTATTATTTCACCCTCCAGCCTTCAATCCATCGTGGGGAACATCCTGTGGAGAACGCTGGCTTTAAAACAAGGGACTTTCTGTTAAGACTCATTACAAATTATTTTGTTTTTCTAAATTTATCTCCAATAATATTATGGACTATTTAGGGACAGAATGAGCGATTGTTCTTCATACAGCGTTGATGATGCCCTGAGGGTTTGAGGAAACTGTACTTGTGTGTTTGACTGGATTACTTGAAAAAGGTCAAACAGGCATAGAAGAAATTCTCTGACTCCAAAAAGCGAGAATATCTATTTTCGCTGCAATTATGATGCAAAATAGCATGGTCACGTGGACAACACAGACACTGGCAAAACTACTTCTACACTCCACAGCTCTTACATAAATATGTTTCTAATCACAACGCTGGAAGATGTCCAACATGGCCTCAAATAACTCTGTGCAGGCTTTAGGTCATAACTCTCCATTAAGACAAGATAGCCACAGCTCATCCTTGCGTCCTCTAAAAAGAAAATGATATTAGCTTTTTAATTTATATCCAAAGCTCTGCACAAATTCTGCAAATAATGTTATAAAACAGATTGTTCCAGTCTTTGTTCCAGATTGTTCAAGCTGTGATAAAATATAGCTATAAAATATTATTGCTGTTATAAAACAGCTATATGATAAAAAGCACCAATGTTTAATTTATTAATAGCTGGAATAGCCTGTAAGTAATACATTTAAGAAGTTGTAATATAGCTTTTTTTGTTGCCAAATTGGTGAAGAAATATTCTGTGTCCAAATATACAACCCTTTGCAATCCCTTTCATTTGAAGTATTTCAAATGAAGTGTGATGTCTAAAAATGCATGATAGTAGAAAAATCCTAAAAATGACCTTATGCATTCACAGAGTTGAATATACAGGTCAAATGTCAATGCAAATATGCCATATATAAAGTGTCCAAAATATAATATGTCCAAAAATGTATTTATATTACACATATGCATACCTAAAGAACACACTGATTTAAGAGGAAAGTTCTTCACAAGGTTATCAAAATACAGGAATTGTACAGTACATAATAAAAAAATAGAAATAAAAACAATTATACCACAGTAAACATTTTATTAAGCAAATTCATTAAGTTACATCATTGTGCTAGAAAATTCCTTGATATAACTGTTTAATATTACATCTCTATGGGTAGCTAGGTTTTCTTACACTGTGTGTTTTAGTATGGCTGCAATGCTGTTTTGACCGATCAGCAACCAACTGTTTGCAATGCAAGATTAATTAATTAATTTGTTTAATGAAATCCTTTCATAATAATGCATAAATGTAAATGCAATAAGGCACTCAATGCCATGGTGTATTGTGAATGTACCTCTGGTGTGTTGTCCCTATATATATATTATATGATTCACAATATAGTACAGCCTCTCACATGTTATTGCTTAATAAATATCATGCAGCAAGGCTGTAAACCTGTGCTCTGTCAAATATTGTTCTTGCATAACTAGGAGGAAGTCCAAAATTCGCAATGAGGATAACCAGCTATGAGTTGTTCCAGAACTAACCTAGATTATGCAACCAAAACATGCTATGCTTTTAATAAATACTGCCCTTCAGAGAGTTTGCAAATGTTTTATTATCAAAACCTTCAAAAAAAAAGATTTGATTGAAATTTGTGGACTGGCCTGCCCTGCATATTGAATACTACGTCTTTGTACTGTGTACTTGACCACTGAGAAAATTAAATCGAATGAAATTGGAATAAAAACTTAGAAGATGAAGTCTGTCTCTCATGGAAACTTCTGAAATGACAAATAAGGAATTGCAAAAGAAATAGTGAATAAAAAACATATAATAGGACTGGACAGTGTTATAACCCTCAATTTGACCTGAAGTCTCTAGGTAGCCTCTAGCTGTCAGGAGAAGATCAAGAACTTCTGCAGAGCTCTCCTGATCTGTATTTTCTCCTCAGGCTTGCTGTCTGGAATCATATCCGCACTGTGTAACGCACTCAGGTGCACTTCTGGTCTCTTGTCCCTGACCTCCTGCAGCCCTGCCTGGGTCACGTTGCGACAAAAGTCCACTTTCACATCTGTGAGACTGTGGCCGTGGTTCACCACAGCCCGGAGGACAGAGTCAGTCATCCGAGCGCAGTTTTCTAGACTAAGGCTACGTAGCCTCATGCAGCTTTGTAGCACGTTAATAACATTGCCGTCCATGATGTGCCCACATCCAGAAAGAGTCAGCGAGAGTAGATTCGGACACCTAAAGAAACAAGAAGCAGAATTTTGTCATGCTAATAGACAGGAATAATAATTGAAACATTTAATATGCAGTGCATACATGGTTGTTTGCTATTTATGTAGACTGGACAGGTAAATTAATGAGTAACAAACAACTGTCTGTTACAGCTGACGTGTGTAATTTCTGTGCTGCTTGTTTTCAAACAGGTTTCCCCGAACCTGCCCCCTGAATGTCACTGGTCGATTATACTGATAGCCCCACCACCAAACTCATGCCATTGGTTGAGTCAGTGTTGCTAGGCAGACTGGTCAGGATAAAAAAAAAGAGCAATGTTTTGAAAGACAGTGTTTATATGTTGTGGGATTCGATATACAAGTGACTAACTTACAGATGTCTTTGCATTTTAGACTTGAATAGAATAATGTCATTTTAAAACTATACTCATGTACAAAACTGTCACATTTGGAGGTAAGGATGAGGTGAGGCCTCAAATGGAGAATGCACAGGTTTTATTAAATAATAAATTAAAACAAAAAACAAACAAAACTACATAATGGGGGAAAACATAACTGCAAGGCAAACACAAGGGAACATATGACGACGAACTAGCACAGGACAGAAAACACTGGGAGAATAAATAGGGAAGCAAACAAGGAGGGAAACGAGGGATGACAGGTGGAGCAACTAAAGCAATAATCAGGTAACAAGATGTGTGGGGTTACACAATAGACATGAGAGCACATGACACATAGAAACAAAACCAAAGCCATGTGCTCACACAAAACATAACAAGAACACGCGGCCAATGAGAACTGACGAGCCACATGCTAAACCAATCACGCCAACACAACAACCAACGAAGACACTAGAGCTCACGGTGAGGAAATGAACCTCCCCTCAAAAGGGACACCCCCTGACATCCCCAACGAGGCCTGAGCCATGGGGGATCCAGCGAATCAGAAATTCTATGACCAGGGCAGACCTGGAGGGACAGACCAGGAAGGCTCGGGCGTGTCTGGAGTCCCGGCTGAGGGCCAAGGCGGATCTGGAAGGACGGACCAGAAAGGCTCACATTTGTCTGGAGTCCTGGCTGAGAGGCAGGGCAGAGCCGGAGGGATGGACCAGGAAGGCTTAGGCATGTCTGGAGTCCCGGCTGAGGGCCAGGGAGGAGCAGGAGGGATTGAACAGGTAGGCCCTGGTGGCGCAG
>NW_015536544.1:435575-443482 GCF_001515605.1 Sinocyclocheilus anshuiensis
CCAAGTAAGAACTGAAAACTCTGGATGTTTGAGAGGCTCTAGGGCCGGTGCAGACTCTGAAGTGGCCTCCTGGGCCAGAGCACACTCTGAAGCAGTCTGAAGCAGGCTCCTGGACTGGAGCAGGCTCTGGAGTGAACTCTGAGAACTCCTGGACTGGAGCAGGCTCTGAAGTGAACTCTGAGGGTTCCCAGACCGGAGCGGGCTCTAGAGGGGACTCTGAGGCAGGCTCCAGGGAAGCTAGAGTGGACTTCGAAGCGGCCCAGGCACGCAGAACAGCCATGAGGTGAAAGGCAAAGATGGCCTTCTTGACTATGGCAGCAGCAGAGATCGGGCAGCACTGTAGCAGCCTCTGTGGCTGTGACAAGGTGAGCAGGTTGCTCAGTGACGGACTCTGTGGCAACAGCAGTGAGAATGGGCTGTTCTGTGGCAGGCTGTTCTGGAGCGGCTTGCTCAGGGACCCCTGGGACCACCGAACTTGGGACCACTGGAGTCAAGTCCTCCAGGACCACCAGACTTGGGACCACCGGAGTCGGGTCCTCCAGGACCACCAGACTTGGAACCACCGGAGTCGGAAACTCCAGGACCGCCAGACTTGGGACCAACAGATTCAGGCCTTCCTGGACCATTGGACTTGGGACCATTGGAGTCGGGTCCGGCAGGAACATCGAACACCCCGTTAGTTAAGCCCATGTTGCCATGTCAGGCTGGTCGGAATTCTCAAACAACAGAGAAATGTTTTGAAAACGCCATAGAATTAGCCTTTAGCCTTTTTAAAATTATTTTATTTATTTATTTATTTATTTTTTGGAAAATCAGTCAACAAACAGCTTAGCTATAGTTGTCCCAACATATTAATCTGGTATCAAAGAAAGTATTTTCATCAAGAAAGACACCTTTAAGTGATTAGACAGTGAGAAATAGGATATGAATTGCACATATGTAATGATTTCTTGTAAGAGAAACGCCCGCCAGAAATTAACTGGTTAGAAAACACGCTAGTTTACTGCATTACGAATGCTTTTTATTCCTCGGGGATGCATCAAGCGGAAGACCGTATCATAAACGTGCTGTCAATAGACAGTAATTGACACATATTGCAACATAGTAACAGTAACCCAAGACTGTTTAGGCAGTAATTTATGTGGCCCATCAGGCATTTGCATGGTATTATACTAAGAATAGCGTAACAAAAACCATTCCCTAAGCCAGTGTTTGCTGTATCAGCTGTTTTTGCCACATAAACACAGCTGGTGCTCTTGCTAAATAGCACCAGCTGAAAGCCGAGCTGTTTCTCATGCCCATACCAGCGAGCTTGGGCAGCAGGAACCTTCTGTACCGGCTACTGGCAAGTCGCCCTTCTGTGTGTCCGTGTTTCTTCTCTGCCGCAGCCTGCTGGTGGACTCACACAGGGTCAGCAGTCACACATGCTCACACGGAGCGAGCTAATGGCTGTAGCTTTGAGATGTCATTCACATTTACTGATGCAGATTATATAAACTCTTACATAATCTTACCACTTAACCACATGTGAGACCGGCACATTCCAGCCGCCTGTAAGTGTTATGAGCACTGTCCCAATAACCCTGGCCATGGGGCGGATCTCACACTACACGTGCCATAGCTTTTATTATCACGGACGGCCATCGCTGACATAGACGGTCTGATAAAGGGATCAGCAGGAGAGGAAGGATAAGAGAGGCTTGCAAGAATTCAAAGCCTCAGGGATCGGTTGGTTAGATTTCTACTGGAGCAGCTTTCAGGCATTGTGTTTGAGCGGGAGGAGTTTCAGAGCTGGCTAGATGAAGTAAACATGCCAGATATGTGTCGCATCATCCCCGGTTACATAAGCATGCCTTCCTCTCGTAGCTCCACCCTTCTTTTGTGCAGATGTTTTGTTTGCTTTGTTTTTTTAAAGGCATTTCCATCAAACAGGCTTAATGAAAAACTAACAAAGACTTAACTAAGTCTTATTTTACTTTGCCTCTGAGAATGAGGCTGGGTGTGGGGGGCTAAAACCCTACTAATATTTTCCATAACACAAACCGTGAAGGTTTCCCCATGTGGATATGGCCACTGTAGACATCCCACATGTGGCATGACGATCATTTACCAGGAATTCAATTCAGCACTTTTTCTTTGAACTCAGAGAGTCATCACAGTGACAGTAGTCTTTCAAGAGACTAATGTCACTCTCGGGGCGCTGTGAAGGGTGTGTCTAGGGCCATAGGACTGAGTCTAGAGACTTATTTTCCCTGAAGCGGCACTAATGACCGGTCTACGCCAAGAATGTCGACAGAAAAAGTCCCACACAGCAAATGGATGTGGTCAAATGTAGTTGCATTCTTTATTTTTTGGTTTCTAATAGCCTGTTTTGAGAAATGGCATTATTCATATTGCGCAATATCCATAACATATTCATTCAGTTGCTTGTTTTGGAGTCAAAGGTCTGCAGGATATTAAAGCAGTCAGATTATTGTGTCTTTTTGAGAGTTACAAGCCATTTACAGTGATGGTATATTGTGATCATCAGCATTTTTAATAATTCAAGAGAGGTTATCAAAATATTCATTGTAGGAAATTAGATTATAATGCAGATATGTTAAATTGGTTAAGACATATTACGGTTTAAGCATCAACACTACTCCAGTAAATAAATAAATAAATATCTTTAAAACATCCTTAATATATATATATATTCAGAGAGAGAGAGAGAGACATATCTATCTATATGTATGTATGTATGTATGTATACCCTTACTAACTTATCATAATTCTTGGGTAAATTTATAATTTTAAGGATGTTTAGATATTTTTTTATTAGAAAATCTGAAATATATTCTAGGTAGGAAACCATTATTTTTTGTGTGCGTTCAAATTTCAGCTGAATTAGTTTCTGAATTTTAATAGATGCCAAGAGTAAGTTGGCAAAAGGTGTTCAAGAAAGAGAAAGAAAATAAAAGTTTTATTTGAAGAGTAAAACTAGATCCCTACTTGAACTTAATGACACCATCTGAGACTGTCTCTTCCCCATGCGCTCAGTGTTTTATACATTTTCCTGCAGCTGAAACGTATTGCCACAATGGCGTAAGCAAGTGTGTGTGTGTGTGTGTCTTTGTAGGAAAGTGAGTGAGACACACACACACACATACACACACACACACAAGCACACACCGCGCACATGTGCATTCCACCCTCATCAACAAAGAACTTATTGTAGGCTCCACCTGCCAATGCAAATCACAAGAGGAGAGCTCACAAGGGAGGGACTTCACTCAGAGGAACTCCTTTCTGCTTCTCTCTAATTTCATCATGTGTTCCTCCAATTTACTCTGGTCAAAGAACAACTGCCACTATGCTGATGAACCCATAATGTAACATCAAAAACTTCTTAGCCTCCAAAGAACCCTTTTAAGAACCCTCAACAACCATCTGGAGTTGGCTTTAGTTCTTTGGAGAATTTTGCACCCTGGTGTCATATTTCTGAATTCCTGGTGAGAACCTTTTCAAAGATCTTTGTGTGCTCTAGGTCCTGTCTACTGATTCTTTAGACACATCAGAAACTGACACTCTGATCTGAAGAACCTATAATGAACATAAAGAATTTAGTTATCATTAAAAAAAAAATACTCTTAAAAATTAAGGTTGTTTATTGTCATGTGGTTCCATGAAGAACCTTTAACATCCATGGAAACTTTCTATTCCACAAAATGTTTGTTATGGTGGAAAAAGGTTCTTCAGATTATTAAAATGTTCTTCACACTAAGAAAAAAATGGTTCTTTTAAGAACCGTTCACTGAGAGGCTTTTTAGGGAAACAAAATGGTTCTTATATGGCATTGCTGTGAGAACTACTTTTTGGAGCAATTATTTTTGAGATTTTGCCATATAACAACCTCAAGAACCCTACTGATTTCCTCAGTTGTTCCAGATCTCTGGTCAAAAAAACATCCATCTTCACACTTATCCTTCATTCTTAAAATTAAAGGTTTCAATTGGTACCAAACATGTTTTGTGTTCTGCAAACAATTATCATCTTGTTCTTGAGGAAACCATCATTGAATTGTTTCCTTAAAGAACCAACCAGTACCCTGACCCAAGGAACCCGTAATATAACATCAAAAAATTCCAAAACCTTCAACCACCATTTTGAGTTGACTAAAAAAGTTTCATAATACGTTCTTCAGATCAGTAAATGTAAAGTTTGGCTCTTATCTGAGGGTGATGCAAAGAACCACCGAAGAAACCCTTTTTTATTATTTTAAGAGTGTTTTGCCAAATTACACAGTTTCTTTTTTCCTCATAAGTGAGTTTACAGTGCAAAACAGCAGCGGGAGAAACCGCAGAGCTCCATCATGTCTCCCGTTATTATTGGCTGCCTGGAAGAGGCTGTACAGATCTGCCCTTAAAACTCCAGAGGGTAATTCAGCTGTGCTCTGCGTGCTACTCCATAGACCTTGTCACTCAAAACTTGAGGCAAACTGCATTCCCAGCCTCAGCACGCTTCGACCACAAGCCGCATCTATTGGTGGAAGACTGTGACGTGCTTGCTCGAAGCTAAAATGTGTTTCGGATGAACTTTTAAAGAACGAAGGTTTGAGCAGATCCCCATTAGTCAGACACTGGTGGAGTTAAATGGCTACGTGAGGAACGCTCATGCTGAAGCACTTTTAAGCTTCTCACCACTGACGTATGTTCCTTAAAAAATATCACGCTGCGTACTAAATGTATCCACGTTCCTCAAAAACAAATGTTTCTAATGGCTGAATGTTTTGTACTCATGTAAATCTTCTCAACTCTTAACAGAACCTGGTAAATGAGTAATGCTGCAACACACAAAAACAAAAGTGGCTGAATGGGCGGCGTATTGCTCTGTTCTTCTAATGAATGTGGTAAAACACATACTGAGTCCATATGGGTGACAGTCGCACAGAATCCTGTTGACTGAGGGGTCTGCGGTGTGCCTGCAGCTGTGGTGTGTGATGGGCCAGTTGTTGCAGGCAATGTTCAAAATTGCAGTGCAGTGTCTTTGATTCCATTTACAATCTTTCATATAGGGATTTAATGAATTAATTTCACAGCCAAAGGCATATTTGCTCCTTCCTAAACCAGATCGAGTTCATAAACATTGAATTGTGACTTGTTTTCCCTTGAGTTTAAAATATTTTGATGATTTTGTGACTTGAAGAGTTAGTTCTTACAAAAATGTCATTATTTTCTCACCCTAACATTGTTCCAAACCTATTTGACTTATTTCAGTTGGGGAACACAAAAGTTGATATTTTGAAGAATGTTTGTGCTGCTCTTTTCCGCACAACAAAAGCAGTTACCAGTGGTTGTCAAGTAGTAAAAAAAAAACACTATAAAAGTCATAGAAATCATAGAAATAGTCAGTATGAAGTCTGTGGGAACAGGACAAAAAATAAGTCGACATGAAGCGGGAAATGTGAGTCTTTTCTTCCCAATTGTGACGTATATCTGAGCAAACGGCTTCTCGAATGAGGAAATAAGCAAGACTTGATTTGATATTTTTCATTTGCTAATCGCTGCAATCTCAAGTGAGTAACAAGTTGCTGGAGGGGATGGATTGAAACACGTCAGGCTGTCAGACAAACATGCCAGTTTACAAGTCATAAGAGAAGAGACTTTGTTGCAGTGGGAAAAGGATGTGCATGTTTTTGATTAAAGATATAAAAAGAATTATGACATGCACATTTATGATAAACACATCACACAGCATTACCTGAAATATAAGCATATGTTCATTTTGATTTCACGGTAACTTCAAGTCGTTGTTTACTGACAATCATTCCCTCCACCATAGCTTTCAAATCTCATTTGCTCTTGTGCATATCAAACTCGACAGGTTGCGCGATCAGTTATGAAACAAAAATCGAATATGATTTGGTGTCTTTGTAAAACCTAGAGTCAAGTTTTCAGTTTCTCACACAAATTTGTCATATTGCTTTTGTTAATAATATATTTATTTTGTAAGGCACTGCATACTGTTGCTTACAATGGGACTCTGTGTTAACTGAATCTGTGTTAACATTCTTCTTTCACGGTTTGGAAGAACACAAGGGTCAGTAATGATGACAGAAACGTAATATTGGAGTCATTACTATTCTTCTAAAAATAAAAGTGGATGTGGGATTCATTAAGGTTACTTCGTCTTTCTAAATATCTCAGGGTAGCAACATCTGCCTGTCCAAGATCAAACCAATGACAAAATGAACGTTGATGCCAAGACAAACAGAAACACTCACATGTGGCAAACACGTTCCAGGAAGTCACTGACGAGGCTCTCGTGCTTCCTGCAGAGGTCCTTCTGGAATATGGTCTTCATCCAGTCCTCAATGTTGCACACTTTGACCCTGCACGAGTTCCAGGATACATCCAGGTACCTTAGTGAAGAGCCCAGAACATAGTTGTCCTTCCTCAGCTCGCACGGAGACCTGAAGTGAAGTAGCATCCACAGCTGTGGGTCCAAGAAGACCTGTCTTAGTCGTACACAGGTCAGGGACAGGCTGTGGCGACTGTCCTTGTCAAGGTACGAAAAAAGGTGTAGCAAACACTCCTGATCTAGTTCTACGAGATGCATAGCAAGACAGAGGCCTGCTAACAACCACAAAGCAACAATGGGTCAACGGCGTGTCTCGTGTGGCCTGGATTTGTGATTCTCCCCCAGACTGTAGCCTCGCGGAGGCCTTGCACATATAAGGTCGTGAGGAATGGGGGTTATTTTGGGAGGACTGCTGCAGGCACGGTCAAAAATGGAAATGTGTGAGGCACATGGACTCTCCCGGTCCATCTGTCTCCGACGCCTGGACAGGAGGCAGTGTGAGGGACGTTTAGAGTGTGACAGTTCTGTTTATCACTTGCAAGAGGCTTCACTCAGCACCCTGCATCTTGGGGGATGGGGAATGGCAAGACACTCTTCCACACTGAGGCCCGTTTACACCTGGTTTTGCTTGCGTTTTGGTTGATCCGATCACAAGTGCTCAAATGCATCTCTTCTGACCACTTGTGATTGGATGTCAAGGGCAGGGTCCCTGGTTTCATGACTGCAACACTGCAGACTATCTCACTGGGTTACTGTGTGTTGATAAAGCACACAAGAAAAATATCCAGTTCTTTTAATTGGACACTTATTTAAGCTGCTCATAATGGGCAAAGTTGAAACCCTTGTTTTAGCGAAGAGGTTGATCACAGTATGGATGCATTCAACGACATGAGTGTTTCACTTGAGTTGTCAACCACCTTCGAATGCAGTTGAAAGTGGATAAGCGCAAATCAGTTTGGACTTGATTTACCCCGTATTTAGCCTGTTGTTTACTTGTAATCATACCAGGTATAATTGTGCCTTGAATTCAGTTTTTTTCTGGCAATTGAGACTCCAAAATAATTGGATTTTGCTCGTTCAGACTGCCAGAGCTTTACTGAATTCACTGACACACATTTGATGGAGATTTACATAAAGCTATCTAGCAAAGAAGAACATTTGTATATAGACAAAAATGTAAATAAGAAGATAACACTGGCTTCTAATTGGAATGATATTACGACCAAAGAGCTACTCGCTATCTATACAAAGAGCAAAATGTATTCATCAGTTTAGCGCAGGGGTGCCGCAGCCCTGCAGAGTTTAGTTCCAACCCTGCTCCAACACACATACCATGTAGTTTTCAAATAAGCCTAAATGATTAGATTAGCTGGATCAGATGTGTTTAATTAGGGTTATATCTAAACTGTGCAGGGCTATGGCCCTCCAGGAACTGAGTTTGACACCCTTGGTTTAGCGGTACCATATGCAAATGTTTAGAAGAAGATACCACAATAAATGAAAGAGGAGCTTATTTTGCTAAAGCACGTTTCACAGCATCGGATCTTCTAGGGTCTGATGCTAGCATT
>NW_015536544.1:443637-448371 GCF_001515605.1 Sinocyclocheilus anshuiensis
CTTAGTTAAGTAGAGACAGGAAGTGATACAAGAGAGGGAATGGGATCGGGAAAGGACTTTGTGTAGGGACTTTAAGTTGCAACTTATGTCGAGTGCAGCCCACAAGACTGTGGCTTCAACTGGGATTCAGTTTTCTTGCTTTATGTTTCCACCTTGCATTTAAACAAAAGGCTCTCTGTCAATTTGTCGGCATTTTTTTCAGAATCAAACCCACTGTGAATGTAAAGGCTGGAATGCACTACATAACTTTTGCACAGATTTTTGCCCTGGTTTCAGTCTGGATGAGTCAACGCTAGTTGTCTAAAGTCAAAGCCAGTCTGCGGATTTTCATGGAAGATAGCTTATTGTATGATGGGTGCAGATTCAATTTTTTTTTTACTTCAGACTATTGCTGTCTCATTTCAAAGACTGTGCCCTCCAAAGATTGCAAAATAATTGCATTAATTTAGGAAAAAGAGTCAATTTTTTATCATGGTTACTTTAAAAAAAAATAATGCATCCTTGATGATGTATGCTGCTGACAAATGTGATCTCTGGAGCTGATTTCGAGCTGTTTTTCTCTAGTGCAGCTTATGATTCCAACCAGTCAGAGAATATCAAATATGTTTGATATTTTGTGTTGATTTTAGAACACCGTTATCATTCAGTGTTTCTGCGTGAGTATATGTTCGGAAAGACCTGAAAGTCTGGTAGTGTGTGATCCTGAGTCATTCAGTGTTTTTTTCAGTAACCATTTACAAAGTTGGTAAGTGTATGATGCCTAGTGTTTTAAAATCTGTTCAGATTTTAAAAGTTGAGTAATGTATGCCTTAAGTTGCCTTGCTTACAGTTTTTCCAGTTGAAAGTTTGAACTTACCTGACTAAATAAATACATTTCTTGCAGTATTACAGGTAGTGTTGGGGGTAACGCGTTACAAGTAACGTGAGTTATGTAATCCGATTACTTTTTTCAAGTAACTAGAAAAGTAACGCATTACTTTTAAATTTTCAACAAAATAGTTTTTTTTTTTGGTTATTAAAAAACAAATAAGCAAGTCAAACTTAGGTGACAAAACGTAACGCAAAAGTAACGTAATGCATTACTTTCCATAAAAAGTAACAAAGTAATGCAATTAGTTACTTTTATATGGAGTAACGCAATATAGTAATGCATTACTTTTAAAAGTAACTTGCCCCAGCACTGATTACAGGTGAAGTAATTTTGCGCCACTAAGCAGCACCAAACGGAATTACAAAAATTACGACACATCCCCTCATTTGCCATTGGTCAGCCAAACAGATAGCCACACCCCAATCTCACATCATTGGTTGAGGCAACATTGCTGTGTAAGGCAAGTCAGGACCCTCAAACAAACAAACCAATGTTTTGGCATTAAAGAAGGCATTCGCTTTTGGCAGCCTGTATAACTGAAGTGATAGTACAGGCTGAGCTGCAGTTCTGCACGACTTGTGCTCACCGAACAAAGTGTACTTCTAAATTAGCTAGGCTAGCATTTCTGCCTCCTTACAGGAATTATTCTAGACAATATCTACACTTGATATGGTACCTGACAACACCACCTGATATCATTAGATGACTCACAGCAAACCTGGCAAATCTTTCTTGGGTAAAGTGCAATTGCAGCTTGTACTGTTTGAGTCACTCTCATCGAGTCATAACGTGCCGCAATCGATGCAGTGGCACTTGATAACACAAGCAACGTGATCTTTTTGTCAGCTGTGACCTATCGGGGGAGAGAGAATTAACTTTGTGGTCTTCTAAAGTATGACTTCAGAAATACACCTGTGAGCGAGTCGAGCAGCTGTTCCTCCTGCCTGTCAGTGACGATTCCTCTGGCACGTGGCGTATGGGGAGCCTCAGTGTTTATTTTGCCCCTGGGAGTTTGTGCGAGAGTGTGTGTGTGGCTGGCAGCAATTGATAGAATGAGCGAGGGTGAAGGAAAAGAGAAACTCACAATGGGAACGAAGCACGCCCTTTTACGCTCTTGTTTTGGAGCGGTTTACGTCATTAAAAACCATTCAGCATTAATGTTTCACAGTGGGTGAGACTGGAAGCAGTCCTTTGAAAAAGATTAGGGAACGAGTGTACTTGCCACTATTTCAAGCGAGGTAGAAGAGAACGCTACTCCACCTGCAGCAATGACATGGGCAGAACAGAGGAAATACATGCGATCGTGTAAATCGTGACACAACCCACACCCGTGTTTGAGAACAGCATGTACAGAAACATTCAAGTCAATATGAGCAATTCAAACTGAGCAAAAGCATGTTCTTTTGTATTCAAAATACACCCAAGTTAACATTGACATCCAAAATCCAAGGTATTTAACTGAACACACCTCTAAGAATCTATATACATACATACATATATATATATATATAAAAACAATGGATATAATTAAATATGTATCTTTTAAAAATATCTATAGTGGTTCATTTTGATTTAGTCTTTCATAGAATTGATAACACAAAAGGCGTGACATTGGCAATGAAAGACACTGAACTGACGCATATATCGAAATGTGGTACATTTTTAGTTTTACTTCCTGTAGGAAGGTTTTTTTTTTGGCTGAACAGAGATAATCTATTCATTTTTACCCTATTTGCAATGTCTGATACAGAAGTGGGGCACAGTTAGTCTCAGTGCTAGTGCTCAGACGGCACACCCACGGACCATCTGATGCATATTTGCACGCACACAACCACACACACAAATTGCATGCACTTCCTCTATTTGGCAAGCTATTATCTGATTGGCTCGTTTTGCACAACTTTTGGAAACAAAATCAAGTTTACAAGGAACAAGGTTGCAAGAATGAACAATTGTGAGGAAGAACAAATCACTGGTTTCAGCTTTACCTGGTCCTAAACTAACCATGGTTGGTCCTATGATAACTCTGTCAGAACCAGAGTTAATATTAACTAAAACTAAAACCATGGGGAAAAAAAAAGTGTCAACTTATTTTAATTCAGCTATTTGCCCAGGCAACATTTCTCATTTTCATTTGATGTACTAAAATAAAAATTCATTAAAAAAAACTAGACATATTAAAAATAAAAACTAATGACGACAAACAACAAAATAATTCAAAATATTCTATAATAAACTATAATAGTATCTCAAAATAATACTGGTCAGAACTTGTGAAGTGAGCAGGTCTTGGCCAACATAAGCTGCAAAATTGACCAGTAAATACAATAAATTATTATTTATATGTTTTAACTTTGAGAATATAATAAACACACAAACCAACTTTTGCACAATCTGCATTCCTTTAATTCTAAAAGGACAGAAAGTGTTCATCTGGTCAAACGTTTTCAAGCGTAAAGGAAACGAAACACGTGAGCTACTGGACCCTTCTCTCCAAAAGTCATTTTCACATTAGTGAGGTGATCTGAGTCAACTACTGCTTTGTGATACAAACGACATCTTGTTTTGTCACATAAAATCAAACATTTCAAGTTTTAGTTCGGAAATACCTCCACATCAACCTAGATCAATGAACGACAGGCTCGGAGGACAAGAATGAATTTCTGAGTTGAACAGAAACGGTTTTTCCTGGAGCAGCGAGCAGGTCGTTGGCGTGAGTTGGAGACGTCAGTGTCTGACACAGAAACGGGACAGCTGTCATCATTTCAGACGACGGAAAAACACTCAATGAGGAGAGAAAAAAATCTATTGTAAACTAAGCATTTTGTTTCTACAGTCAATTTGAGTTCATTCAGCAGACAAAAATCCCCCCCCCCGGTGCTGTATGAAGACAAAAAACTGGGACAGTCTATTAAACGAAAAGTCATCAAGTCGAAACATAAGCAGCAATTCGGTTTGTACTGAGGTTTTGTGACACAAAAATCATAACTGGATAGCATAAGACATGAGACAGATGACGGCACACATACGAAGGTCCAATAACTGATCTGGAGGAAGTCTTAAAGCTTGGCTGGACTCTCTTGATCGCTGCGCTCTGTGTAGAACAGAATGTAGGCCTTGGCTTTCAGCACAGCCTCCTCACTGACCAGAGTGACCGTGCTGTCGTTGAAGTGGTACCATCGGCCCTCGTGAAGCCCGTATGCCGTGTAATGTCCTGAGCCGATGCTGTGGGAGAGGATAGAGGTGGAATATCATATATATCTGATTCTCTGTACAGAGTGTGTATTGATTGAACAGGAAAGATCACCAGAGCTACTGATATAACATCCCCATCTAGTGGAGGACAAAGAAACCCAACTTCAGGCTGGTACAGTAAATGAGATGTACTGTATACTACATAGAACAAAATGAAACATTTATCTATTAAGTTGTGAGAAGTGAAAAACAATGTTATACTGTTATTAATGGCACAAGGCAAGCATTTACTTACCCAGATCCGTGATGCACCACTACTGCAGCAAGATCATACAGGCATCTCTCTGGCAAGCTGTTTTCAGGCTGAGTACAATTACATAATTGTTATAAAATCAATATTACATAAAACATGATATCATATAACTAAAAATTTTATAATATAATATAATATTGAAATAATAATTGTAATCCTCTATATATAAATGTATATAATTACCTAATATTTACATTAAAATTAATAAATGATTATTAAATTATACAATTAATAATGAATCAAATTTGATGTAAATAATTACTTAAAATAATTACTAGATTGAAGTAAAATTTATTTATTATATTATTAAATATTGTATTATTATACTTTATATATTATACTTTAATATATATAT
>NW_015536544.1:448658-456620 GCF_001515605.1 Sinocyclocheilus anshuiensis
TATATATAAGTGTACTTATATTTAATTTAATATTAAAAGTGAAATATATATATTACATTATTACTGTATTATTACTTAATATTATCTTTAAAAATTAAATTATTATTAAATATTAAATGAATATGTTGTTATTCAATTAATAGTAATATTAATATTATTTCATTACTTTATATAAAATAATCAAATATTACAGTTATTTATTTAAGTATTAAAAATGAATTAAATAACATACTGAAACCCTCTTCCGTTACAAGTAAACTTATTACAAAATTGACAAATGTTTTGCTCTCACCTCTAGTAAGAAGCTTTTCATGTCAAGGCCATGCATGGGAAACTTCACATAGGTGTCAATCTTATTCCTCAGAAACGCTGTCCAGTGGAACCTCTTCAGATGCAAACAAAGCACCTGCACAGAGATAGCACACCATATAACCGTTAAAACCTAGATGAACCACGTTTTATTGAAAAAACAAAACAAAAAAAACCGGATATTTCCACACTTCTCTCACCTTGGGCAGTTTCTGGATCCAGAATTTCTTGGTGGACTTTTGTCGCTTTTTGCACTTGTGACACATGTAGAGCTCCATTTCATCGAGTTCCTCGAGGTCTGTGAAACTCCGAAGGCAATCTGAGAGACAGTACATGTTGACTTAGTGAACAAAATGAACCAAAATGCAGCCATGTAATAGTTTCTAATAACATCTCTTACCATTTAAAGTGCATGTTGGCCCCGGCTCTTGGTCTTTTGTGAACTTGATTCTGAATTGGCTGGGAATGTCCAATGAGAGATCTGGAGGAGAGTGAGATTTAGTGTAACCATAGCGACAGAAGTCGACAAAGCTTTTAGAGCTGATGGACAGAATTGATGGCTCACCTAGGAATGGATCAAATTTTCGAGACTCCGTGCCACATATCAAGCAGTACACCTCGTTCTGTAGAACGCCACCAAACACAGATGTAACGATAGTGGAGGTCCCATTTCTGGAAAAAAGCAAAACCATTCTACATTATTAAATAAGCCCACACAAGTCCAATCCCAAGAAAATCGGGACTTTGTGAAAGCACGTCTAGTCCGTCTATTCGCAGCAGGATTAACCTGCCATTTTGTTCAGCACAATCCACTGAGCACGCCACAACACTGCACTTCCTTTTCAATAATTCCGGCAAATCCAGTCAGGTCACCCTCACAGCTCTTGGCCGTGGGGCTTCCTCACTTGTCTGTAGCTATTAATACAAACACAACAGGGTGGCTCTGGCTCTAGCAGCAGGCAAATGTGGGAACAGCTGTCTCTGTGTACGAAAAAGACTTCCCTCTATGCGCCGTAAAGAGTTATCTTTATCACTGCTGCCCACGTACTCGCTAAACTAGCAGGGAAGAAATGGAACGAGGGGTGGCCTGCTGAGATAGACCTACCTCGAATTAGAAATTTGCCCCGAACCATCTGTGTAGTTCACCGAAGACAAGTTGTGCATTTTTTAAATACTAAAATACTGTGGCTCTTTCAAAAAATGCTGTTTTTGTTTGAGGGGTCCAAAATATTGAGTTCTTGCTCATCGAGTGCTGTACGTTTTGGAAAGGATGACCTGTTTGTCCAAACAAAGGTGGATAGGGGAGTACAAATTATGAATTTATGTGTTCGTACATGCAGCATTTGCTCTCGGAGGCGTGTTTGGGTCGGTCCGGGGACAGGGCGGGACTTGGTGACCCGTTCTTGCTTCCCTGCATCTCTCGGTGGAGATGATCCAGAAGGTAACGCAGGAACTCGTGAGCATCCTGTTGCTGGTAACCCCTGCAAAATACATCAGACAGTCAAGTCAAAATAGGGCTGTCGTGGTGAAGGACACACATATATATATACATATATATAGAATCTGTATGTGTATGTGTTACGATATAACGAGGTCATAATCAGAAACCACTGAAACCGAAACCAAATAGCATTGAAACAGGAAGTGAAGTGAACAAAAGAGAATGACAAAATAACGGTCCACATAACAGAACATGACAATAAGATCGTTAGGCTATTGTTAGTCTATATGTATAACAGAGTTAGTTCTGATCCTCGAATCTGACTAGAGACTTTCTATTGATATTTCCACCGGCGCGCATTCTAGACGGGCTGTCAGTCAGTGCAGTTAGATTGTTGCGCCACAAGGTGGCGGCAAAGGACTGTCTTTGAGTGAGTCTTTAAACCGTTCTTTCAACTACACGTTCAAAAATGCTGATTCATACAAAGAGAGACGTAATGAAACACGCTGTTGAAATCATTTTAACTTTTCAGACAGTCAAGTCAAAATAGGGCTGTCGTGGTGAAGGAATTTCCCTTGTGGCAATTTTGAGTGGCTCAATAGCGCGATATACGGTATTATCGCCATATATATATATATATATATATATATATATATATATATATAACCAGCAATGCGTCGATGTGAAGACAGAGATTTCGCTTTCCTTGGACATGACAACCTATTTTCACAAACATATATGACTCGGCCTGAAAGACAGATGCAAGTAATCGCACCCGCTCAGCCGATCTCTCTCTCATTCGCTGTTTGTTTATAGGCAAGTGCAAATATACGGAGCCTCTGTACAAATCAGCATGGTAAACATTGTTATCATTACTAACTTATTTAATATTCAGTAAAACGGAAAAAGAAATCGCGTGACCAAATCGCGGTTCTTGCATTCCTCTGTGGTTTGCTCATCAATAGTGCGGTATTGCGATATTGCGGTTATCGTGACAGCCCTAAGTCAAAATTTACTTTCTTAAAGACATTGCTCTTACTATTTAGAACGATTCGTCAGCACATTACTTTAAAGGAAAAAAAAGTTTGATTTTGTCATTTTTATTAAGAAAAAACATTTCCTTTTCCGATGACATCACTGAGGCCATGCGGGCTTTTGGATAATGTTAACCAATAGTCAAACAACTGTTTAGGCACTGGTTTAACATAACTGTATTCGGTCTGGAACCTCTTGGTATTCACAATCAATGACTAAATTTTACACTTTACATTTGATTGTTACATTTTTCATATTTAATATTATGCAATATTATTATATAAGTAATATATAAGATAATATTATAGAAGTCAAATTTAAACATTTGACATTTATTGTATAATTGACAATTGACAATATTGTAATATTGAATACATTTAGTACACAAAACAACAAAAATTTGTCGTTGATCAATATATAGCTAAGGCTGATATATCTGCACATTTTTACATTACTTACATTATTAATTTATTACATCAAAAATTATTACATCAGTTATTACAATACATTTTTCTTTTTTGAACGTTAAGTGTGGGAAGCATGTTTTGTTCAACTTTTTATTTTCAAGTTTTTTTTTTTTAACAACTTCATTTGTGAAAAACACTAATACGATCATCAAGAAAATCAAGAAATTCCTATCTAAAGTGTTAATCTGTTTATTTTCTGTTTATTTATATATTTTATCAAGGTCTAATTTCTTCAAATAGATTAATTTTCAAATGATTTATTATCTATCTGGCCATCAGCATTTACTCTCTAAGATATAAGCATGAACTTCGGCCATAAAAAAAAAAAAACATATCGGTTGACCAATGTCCATGAAAAATGGACAAAATATTTTTCTAAGTGCTTGAATAATGAAACAAATTCAACTGAATTTTGGTGAAATTTGTAGTGTATCTTATAAAAGCTCAGGATGACAAATCCAAGGAAAAACTGAAACAAATTGTGCAACTGTGTCTGTGATTTTTATGATACCTGAAACTCGGCATGATTTTCCAGATGACATAAAAGAGAGCGTCTGGGCTGAAGGCAGTCTGACTCCCCTGCCAAAGTGAACAGAGTATTTTCCTGAACTCCTCAACCAGAGACCTGTAAAACAAGAGCATAAGACTAATATGGTATTGTATATGATATGGCATATGATATTGTAAGAGCTTACATTATGAAAAGTATATTCTGACTATTTCTTTAAAATAAAGGACATCACTGCCCCCCCCCCCCCCCCCCCCCCCCCCCCCCCTACACTGCTGTCCCCCTGACTTCTGGTGTGGTACATTCTCCTTCCTGCGGTTTTCCCGCTTCGTAAGGCCACCGAGGGCAGCTCCTTAAAATAACAGCTGAACACCTGGATGTTACTGGAGACAGGAAACAGAAACCAGTGTTTAACTAAACAGATATGTCTTAGACATGATGTAAAATCCTTTTGAGTTACGACCATTTGGTATATCTTTCCAAACACAAATTAAACATCAACAGTATGCCAGAATGCTATGGCAACCTTGCCCAGGCTTCCTTTTCCATGGATCATGGCCAGCAGAAGTGCGCAAATAGAAAGGTTTTTTTAGGTAGATTTAGTGTCTCATCCAGGCCTTAAAACCGATAACAGCACAGCAATAAAAGACCCACGAACGATTAAATACAATTAAAATTGTAATAAAAATGTTAGTACAGTTTAATGACAAAATTTGATGTTGGCTTGACAAAGTTTGAAAGTTTGAAATAACTTTGAAAAGCTTGAAGGTGTTTAGTAGTCAGAAAAAAAGTAAAAAAATGTTGCAAACAATTTTTAGCATCTTGCTAGCATGATTTAACATGTTACTTGCATGTTTCATGTTTCATGATTTAACACTATCACGTTTTAGTATGTTGGTAACGTTTCTTGATTAATGTTTTGTTAGCATGTTTCTAGCCTTTTTAAACATGTTGCTAGCATGATTTAGCATTTTGTTAACATACTAATATGATTTTGCACACAGCTAACATTTTAACATATTGCTAACATGATTTAACACATTACTAGAATGTTTAAGAATGTCGATAGCATGATTTGCTAACATGTTACTAACATGATTTACCACATTGCTAGCATGATTTAACATGGTGTTAACATGTTACAAGCATGTTAAATCATGATGCATACAAAACTAATTGAAAAATCTATATATTGTTAACATGACTTAACACATTGCTAGAATGCGTCTAGCATGATTCAACACACTGCTAGCATGTTTAGCGTGTTGATATCATTATTTTACATTGCTAGTCTGTTTCTAGCATTATATACCACATTGCTAGCATGTTTTAACATGTTGCTAGCATGATTTAATGCACTGCTAGCATAGTCTAACATGAATTAGCATTAGTGTGATTTAGCACAAGAAACATTTCTTACTATTGCTGATTACTTACTATTACTTGAAAACAGTTGTGCTACTTAATATTTTTGTGAAAACAGTGATACATTTTGTTCAGGTTCTTTGATAAATATAAAGTTCAGAATGACAGCATTTATTTCAAATAGATTTTTTGTAGATGTACAATCAATTTAAATCATCCTTGCTGAATAATGTATTAATTTTGTTTAATCCTACTGACTACACACTTTTGAACGGTAGTGTAAGTTCAGTGAAATTAATGTTTCCCCTCAGTAGTTCGTAACAATGCAGGCTGAACGGTTTATGTGTATTTGGCACGAGCTGCTCGCTGCGGTTTAGCCATCAGCCCGGCCAGTGTAAGGTTGGCTGCGGTGAGCAGGCAGACGGCCTAATCTGTCCCCTGGCTGCCCACCGAGCTCTCCTCCAGCCAGCTCACTGGCCACAGAGGCACCATTACCTGCCAGCACATACTAGAGGCTCCAGCAGAGCGCAGGGAGGCTTTCAACCTCCACCAGCCAGGCCACCCACACCCTGCCAGGCTACGCATCGCCGGCTGCCCTTGGCTCGGGGTCGTGAGGGTTGCTCTTACCTCAGGGACTGGAGAATGGCGTTCATGAAGCAGGTGTTGCCCAAGTTGCGGAGGCCCGTGGCACACTGTGCTACAGTGCCGTCCTGTGTGGTGACATTAAAGAAAAATTGTATGCACTTCGCTAATTAAATTTTCAAAGCAAAAATCTGGGTACTTAACAGTGTTGTCACCTTACAGTATACTGCAACTGTAACTTATACTAAATGTGTCCATATTTTATACTCTCTCTCTCTCTCTCGTTCTCTCTCTCTCTAAATATATAATATTATATATAATAATAAATATAACATTTTTATAATTGTAATAATTATTAATTTTTAAAGCTCTACACTAGAGACATACACTATTAAAATAGTCAGCTTCTCTTGGGCTTAAAATGTTACAAAAAAAAAAGTAAAATAAAAAAATATATATATACAGTATAAGTAATATATATACATATACATGGTAAAATACAAGAAACAATAAAACAATATATACATACATACAGATACATATACTGTATATGTGTGTGTGTGTAATTTTTACTTTATTTTTTTTCCTTTCTCTCTCTCTCTATATATATATATATTATATATATTTATATAATAGAAGAACAGTTTTTTTAAACATATTTCATAAATTAATTGTATTCTGAATTGTATTCTGAAGCACAGTATAAAAAACTTAAATGAGATATTTGAAAAACAACTGAGAACAATTACAGACACCTCCAGGCTATTGGTGTTAATCTGTTGTTAATTTCCTTAATTATATGACAAACCCTATTTAACTGGCAGCATTCCTCCAATTTTCACTGAGAATGCATGATGGCGGGCCACTCTAAGATGACTGAAAGCCTGCGACAGGAGGTTGTCCCTTTGACCCTTTCAGCCACTGCAAGTGAAATTGATCATTCCAAATATGTGATTTCTAGAAAATCCTTTCAGCCATTGCAAGAGAAGTTGGTCATTCCAAGGATGGAAGTGTCACAGTTTTGGGGATGTTCTGCAGCAGGAGTTGGGCCTCTTATACAGCTACATGGTAGGGTGAATGTAAATGTTTATCAGAACCTCCTTCAGCAACATGCGGTTCCTTCCCTGCAAGCATTTCCTAATCATCCCAAAACAATGACCCCGTCACACTGCAAAACGGGTAAAGCAGTTCCTTGAACTAAGAACATTGAAATAATGAAATGGCCGGCCCAGAGTCCTGATCTAAACCCAACTGAAAATCTGTGGAAAATCCTTGGCGACGAAGTTAGGGCTAAGAAACCCACTACAGTTACCGAACTATGGAAGAGAATGGAAGAAGAGTGGACCAAGATCACACCAGAGCAGTGTGAGAAACTACTGATGTCCTGCGGCCGCAGATGTGCTGAAGTCATTCAAAGCAGGGGCCTCTACACTTCCTATTAATTTCTGACAGCTGTAACCCTCCAAAATTTTAGTTGTAATGTTCTTTTGTGCTACCAAAGTCCCTTTAAGGCAAGTCATGTTACTCGGCGGCCATCTTTCAAACGCCTCTCAGGGATGCAAGTGCAGCTCCTATCTCTTTGAATGGGGAAACATCAAATTCCCCAAAACTGTTCGCCAGGCTTAAGATTAAATTTCATATTTGAAATCACCTAAGAAATCTGACAACAACTGTGTCATAAATGTTGTTTCTTTTGCTCAAATAGTGTTAAAAAAAGCTTATTTTTCAGGCTAGACCAACCAGTGCGCATGTCTCAGAACGATGACTGTTACTATAGCAACCAGGACTTCTAATGGCAGCTGCAGTGACGCGCTGACTTTACCGATTAGCGATTGGCTCTTTTATTCAGAAGGCGGGGCTTTGTTCGATAGAGTGGCCATATTGAGCGTTGCATTTTTCCCCATTCAAAACTAAACGAGTGACACGTTTTGGGTATTCTGTAGTCTCTGGTGCTACAGTGGTTACTGTTCTCTAATTTTGATCACTGTGTTTTCCACAAAATAAAGGTTTTTGTTAAAATGCCTTGGTTATTTTGTCAAACATGTTAGTAGAACAGTGGTATACCTACAGCTAATATTCCTTCAAATTTTGAGCGATGAAGATTAACAATATTTCAGAAAAAATCAAGTGTTTATAGATTGTGCTCTAATTTTGATCTCCACTGTGTGTGTGTGTGTGTGTGTGTGTGTGTGTGAGTATATATATATATATATATATATATACACACACATATAAAAACAGAATAATGTAAATGT
>NW_015536544.1:457113-482573 GCF_001515605.1 Sinocyclocheilus anshuiensis
TTTTTTATAATTATTTTACTTTTTTAAAGCTCTATTCTTGACGTACACATGAAATAATAAAACAAGTAAAATATGCAGCTTCTTCTGGGCTTAATGACAGCATATTGGTGTGGGAAATCACAGGAATTATGAAACCTGAGTCACCTGCACTGCATGTGGACGTTTTTTACCTTTCAGTAATTATTAACAATTAAATATGTGGTGAGATGGACATTTCAAGTTTTTCCAAACCCTATCTTAGCACACCAGGGTCTTTTACAAACGTATCTAAAATCCAATTAAACTCACACTGTCTTTCTTCAGCTTACTGTCAGGAGAGGAACTGTCTGACCGTTTTCTCTTCCTCTGTCTGTCGGTATTAGACACAGAGCTGAACAAAGAGAATAAATCATTTCAAAAGCAATAAAATAAACAATGTATTTATGTGATGATGATTGATGAAAGGATAAATACACTTCGATAAACACCAGACTTACTTTTCCAAACTCTGCAGATGTTCTCTGACCCTCTGCACATGCCCTAGTTTTGTGTCGTTCACCACAAATTCGTCGCATCTGTAACTACAGGGGGAAAAAATGGTATGAAGGTCAAAAAGAACATCATGAAAGATTAACACACAACATTGTTCACTGAATAATACTGTATGTACTGTCCCTTTAAGACACTCTCATCTTACTACTGTCCATTTAAAAGCATTTATGGAAAGAAAAATAGGGAAATAGGGGAAGAATAGGGAAGAAACCAACCAGAACGTGCTATAACTGTTACAGTCCATACACACAGAGTGCTGCTGACTCTTCTCGCTCGACTTTTCTCGCTCCGGCTTCCTTTGACAGCCTCCTGGTGCCTGAATCTCCTCAAAATGCTTTTTGGCATGGCCGTTTACATACCTGCCACAGGAAACAGATGCAAAGTCATTTTAATATGTGAGAAATTTAATATTTTAAGAATTAAAATACAATTTTTTTTTTTTTTTTTTGTATTTTCGCCTTTATTATGACAGGACAGATCAGAGCTAACAGGAAGTGGGAGAGAGAGGGGGGGCAGAATTGGGAAAGGTCCTCGAGTTGGGATTCGAACTCGGGACACCCGTAGCGCAATGGCGCTGTATGTCAGTGCACTGCCTACAAGGCTTACATATAATTCTAAATGATCAATTACATTACATATAAATAATCGTTTATTTGTAATATTTACTGTAAGTCACCACACAGACTAAAAATATCAACTTAAGCACTCACCTTCCACAATGCACGTTCAAACACGTCAGGCAAACCCATGGACTTTTGTTTGACCGGCAAACTACAAAACATCAAAATATACTGTATATGAGTAACATCCATGATATTATTTGGCATTTTACAAATGTATAAAACAAAGAACATTTTAATTATTTTTATTTTATATATTTTTTTAATTAATGATTTTTCCTACACATGTAAAATAGTCAGCTTCTCTTGGGCTTAAAATGTAAAAATAAAAAAAACGTAAGTAATACATAATATACATAAGGAAAATATAACCGATAATAAAAACAAAAAAGACAATATATAATATTTTTTTATTTTAATTTCAAAGCATTTTAAATGTGTATGCTAGGCCTACACTTAAAATAATAAAATAAGTAAATTATTCAGGCTGGGCTAAAAATATTACAAAAGGCTATAACGTATTAAAAATGTATAAAACCAGACCTTTTTTTTTTTTTATATTAGTACAATTTTTTTTTTTCATTATTTTGCCTACACTTGTAAAATAGGCTGCTTCTTTTAGGCTTAAAATGCTAAAATGCTTTAAAACAACAACAACAACAAAAGAAATAAATAAGGAATATACATATAATAAAATATTTAAAAAGTATAAGCATATTTTTTTCAAGCTCTATACTAGACTCACACGTAATCTTGGGATTAAAATAAATAAGTAAGCAAGTAAGTAAGTAAGTAAATAAGTGCGTAAATAAATCTTTTTAATATTTGTATTATGTTTTAAATAATTTTTTAAATAATAAATCATTCTTTTTTAAAATAATTTTGCAAATATAATTTTGTATTTTATGGATGTATAAAAGCAGACCCGCATACTCAAAACATGAAACCTAGTGTATAATAAAGACTTCTGCAATGTGAAGAGATAAGGTGGCATATTAACCGCATGTGAATGTAATCTCTGGCTGTGGCCTGCTGGGAGAGAGCGCTTTGTTCTAATTGCCTTGATCACCTTCCCTCTGAGCGCACAACAAGCATCTGAATTAGCCGTTGCTAAGGAACGGTCGATTCTCGTGAATGCTGGTCTCTGCACGACCCCAACAAATGTGGAAAAAGTCAATAGACCCCATACGTCTCCTCGTACTTGCTGACCGCCTGGGCGCTAATTAAGAAAGCGGCAATGCTGTGCTATTGTAACATGCTTTACATAATGTGCTTCACACAAAAGAAGCGACATTCTAACAAAATGACAAAATGTTATTAGGAACAAAGCCACCTTAACAGGTATGCTGTGTACGATTTTCCCAAAGAGTCTGCAATAAAGTGCAGTAAAATTGAAGCCAAATTCATTTATATGGTATTGAAGGTGGCTCATTCATAGCTTTGTTTTACTAGTATAGTCATTTTAAATGAATAATTAAGTAATTAATTTTTAGCAGTACTAATGACTGACATGTTTCATAAGTGTGAAATGTGTTAAAGAAGAGACATGGGGCATTTCTCATGTCCTGTGGGTGTGCTGAGGGGCCACTGGGCGTCACATCCTAAATGTTCATGGATTTTCAGTGTAATCTAACATTTCAATTCATCTTCACTCTGGTCTTGCCACCAAAAATACACATCATCATAACCTATTATGTAATGCAAAGTATGGATGCATAATAAACTGGTGATGTTATTGTTATTAATAACTAGCATTCTTTTTTCTTCATTTGATGTATGTCAATTATGAACGCATTAAGTAATATGTTATATGCATAAGGGAAATATAATAAATAATAAAAACAAAATGGACAAAATTTTATATTTTAGTTTTAAAGCATTTTAAAGTTGTATGCTAGGCCTACACTTAAAAATATTAAAATAGGCTACAACATGTATTAAAAAATGTATAAAACCAGACCATTATATATATATATATATATATATATATATACAGTGGCCTTAATAATAAAAACCTTCATTTAAAAACTGCATGTTGTGTTTACTTGTGTTATCTTTGACTAATATTTAAATTAGTTTGATGATCTGAAACATTAAAGTGTGACAAACATGCAAAAAAATAAGAAATCAGGAAGGGGGCCAACACTTTTTCACACCACTGTATATATACACACACACACACACATACACTTGTAAAATAGGCAGCTTATTTTAGGCTTAAGATGCTTTTTTAAAAATGCTGTTAAAAACAGGCAAAACAATAAATATTTATAACCAGTCGTCATCGATGCCAATATCTACCGAGTGCAATGCTGAAATATGTATGGCATCAAATAAGATTGTACACAAAATGGTACATTTAAATTTTAGAACTTATTTTACTAGTTGTTTATATTCACTACAAAATACCTAAAACAGGAAATGTTTATGCATTGATATTTGCCAGAATTTATCCATGTTGAAAATTTCAAAATAGCCAAATTTTAGCCAAATACACTACCATTCAAAAATTTGGTGTTGGTAAGATTAAATAAATAAATCATAGAAATTAATACTTTTATTCAGTAAAGATGCACACAATTGATCAAAAGTGACAGGAAAGACATTTACAATGTTACAAAGGTTTACTTACAAATAAAATAAACTTAAAATAAATGCTGTTCCTTCAAGCTTTTTATTGAAAATAATAATAAATGTTTCTTGAGCAGCAGATCTGCATATTTAAATGATTTCTGACAGATCATGTGACACTGAAGACTGGAGTAATGATGCTGAAAATTCAGCTTTGCATCACAGAAATAAATTACATTTTTAAATATATTAAAATAAAAAACCGTTATTTTATATTGTAATAATAATTTATAACATTGCTCTTTTTACTGTATTTTACAGCCTTGGTGGAGCATAAGAAAATCTATTCAAAAACCCGAGCCCAAACTTTTAGACGGTAATGTATTCATCCGCCACTATTTATAATATTGGCCATAATATAAAAATAAAATTCGATATCATGCACCCCAATTAATAATATCTCTAATACACCTACTTTTTACATCTCATTTTTATTTATACATGAAATCTATGCGTTTTCAAGGAGATTCTGATGATAATAAAAATAAACACTAGATCCTGCACTTCTTTCCACAAGTTTGTTGCCATGAGACCTAATGGGTTACTTTAAAGTTCTCTCCAACCTTTAACGGCTTCCTCGAATGTTCTCGGGAACATTTTTTTCCAGCAAACCGGCCCCTGTAAAAGCAGTACCACACTAAGCCAATAATGACCATCTACAGTCGCTCACTTTCAAATTGCCACTCTTCATATTTCCATACAGCAAATGACCAAATCAAACAAAAAAAAAAGTGAGGAAAAAGTAGCAAAACTTTTTCAGATCCTTTGTATTTCAGTGCTTTCTTACACATTTAAAGCCATGACTGTATTAACATTACACTAATGTTGTAAAAACGTTTGCAGACATTATTTCCGGTTTATTTTCAGGTATGCCTGTCTAGACTGCTTTATATTCTCTGCATATGAAGATCAATATTAATCATACTGTAAACAAGCAGATCTGTACCCTAAATGAACAGCTCGATATAAAGCAAACGACAAATTAGAGTCAATCACAATAATATAACATTAAAAGCCACTAAGAAAAAAATAAATTAAAAACTCACGTAACTTTCTGAAACAAACAGGAGAAAACGAAAGGAAAGTAAATGTGACGTTAATTTAATATTTTTTTTTAAACAAAACATTTTCCTGAAATGTGTACACAGAACAATAATAGCAAGTTTGACTGCTGTGTGAAGCTAAACTAGCGTTACTCTGTTTGGGGTTTAATATTTAATGAAGCACAATTACTGAATATTATCATTCCACGTCATATTATATGTTTATGTGTTCTTTAGTTTTCAGTTATATTAGTACAAAAACACAAAAGTCTCCCAGCGCGAGCTGCTGTGAACAATGAGGCACTTAGCTCGAGCTAACATATCTTCCAGGAAACGGACTGAGTTGATACTCGGTTTTAGTGAATTATCATCCGGATCCGCGTTTAACTCACCGGAGCAGCACCATGAGGAAGGGGGACCGTTGGGGAACCGGGTCGGATCCACCGTCATACAGACACTGGAGCTGAGGTGAGGGCACTCCATGAGTCTGTGTGCTAGCTACAGCACTAGCTAACCCAGTCTGTCCTCTTCTGGATGATTTCTGTGGTGGTTTAAACTAAAAGTGCGTGTTAATAGGCAAAAAATGGGTTTTCGCTTTCCAGTTTAAACGTTTAAATGCCTGGGCAGTGCTGTTGGTCTGCTAAGTGAGGTCAGGGTGTTGTTATGGTCTAAGAGAGCAGACATGCATGCTCAGACTCGGGCTGTCTCAAAACCTGCTGTACTGAAACTTTTTGATGCTGTGAATAAAACTATGGATAACAATATAATTACATATATTCTGTAAATGTTAACTTGTATTTATTTATTTAGTTAGTAGAAATAAATTAAATAATAAAAATAAATGATATAATTATTTATTCAGCTTATTTTTATTTAAGTTTTTATTGTTTTATTTTATTTCTGAAGTGAACCCCTAAAACTATGACTAACAGTATAATAACATAATTAATTCTGTAAATGTCCACTTGTTTTATTTTATGTTTATTATTGCAATTTTTGATCAGTTATATAGAGAAACATAAAACTATGACTAACAACATGATAACATTAATTCTGTAAATTGACTTATTTATTTATTTTCACAATTTTATGCGATTTTTTTATTTGAAAACCTCTGCTTTATCATCATCCACTGATGTTCTCTCACTATAAAATGATATATACAGTTACCTGGCCCGTGATTAATTTTCCAAGCACCGACAGGCAAACAATGCCACACTTCTATAAGGCATTTAAGACCATACTGACATTTCTGGTTTAAATGTTTATTGTGATATGACCAGTTTAGCGGACAAATAAAACAGTGCAAATAAAAATTGACTTCCAAATACAGTACAAAGTACAAGTAAATAAGCAACAGAACTATTATGTGCAAGCATATTTACCTGCACATCTTAAAAAAAATGGTAAAAAATGATTGCCCAAAAGTTTCAATGTACATTTGTGGTTTAAAATGTAAATTTAAGAGATTGTAGAGACTTCAAGAGTGGCAGGCTGTGCTTCTCCTCCTCCCATCTCAATGGACTGCTCTTTCAGCGGTTGCTCTGCTGACTTTCCATCTTTTTTCCCATGTTTCTTCGAGCTAGGCCTAGAAAATTCCATATTAAAATTGTATTTACAAAAAAAAACATGTCAGTAACAAACAATAAAGCCAAACATACACACACACACACACTAGTTTACTAGTGGGTGCAGGACACTATAGTTCATTTATGTAATTGAGAATAGCAAAATAAAGTAAACTGTGACATATTATACCCACAAATTCTACATACAGTGGACTACCAGTAAAACCGATAAAAATTTGGGACCAAAAATTATTCAGACTCTTTGACCTGACCATGTTTTGCTTAAGTGTTATCTGACATTATCAAGATGAATTTTTAATGTGTATTTGTTTGAATAGATCAAGGCCTCGAGGACCATTCAGGTGAATCAGATGTACCAGTTGGTAAGTGAAAATTAAATATGTTTTCAACTCATTCAGATTTTTTATTCGATGATATTAATGTGTTATTATCCCATCAGGAATTATCTTGGGCGTTGTGTTTGGTCTTATTGGTGCCGTTATTTTCATTGTGGTGATTGTCTTTGCTGTCAAGAATAAGTAAGTCATTACAGTATGTACGTATGTATGTATGTATATATATATATATATATATATATACATACATACATACGTACATACTGTAATGACTTACTTATTCTTGACAGCAAAGACAATCACCACAATGAAAATAACGGCACCAATAAGACCAAACACAACGCCCAAGATAATTCCTGATGGGATAATAACACATTAATATCATCGAATAAAAAATCTGAATGAGTTGAAAACATATTTAATTTTCACTTACCAACTGGTACATCTGATTCACCTGAATGGTCCTCGAGGCCTTGATCTATTCAAACAAATACACATTAACATTCGATTTTGCATATAGATCTCTGGGTAAATTCACTATTAGCCGCATACCTGCTGCATTGTAACATGTGGCATTGCACCAGTTAAGTGTGAGGAATCGGTTTCCGTTGCCCACACAGCCGGTCCAGTAGAAAGACTTGCATGTGTGATGCTCAGGACTGTAGTAATAACGGAGATAGTGACCGAAACATTCCCCTGGCTTCTTTGGAAGAGTGCAAACTTGTCTTGCTGTTAAAAACAGTGAAATGAAAAATAAAAAATAAATATTGTTTCTACCACACGGTGGCAGTATTTTCTTAAGTCAAGCATTGTTTGGACAAGATTGAATAAACGAATGAATCATAATCAAACAATCATAACGTGTATTTCATATATAAAAGCAATTATGTTACATTGTTTTAGACATATGTGTGTAGAACAATTACCGTCCATAGGAAACAGTGCTTCAGCTCTGTGTGAACAGTTTCTCATGCACTGCTTCTCCGTTATAAAACGGTTTGCATTTCCACCACTCCCCGAGTATCGGAACGGATAACAGTTGTCTTTTTCTGCATCGTAGTACATATAAACTCGAACATCGGATTCAGGTCCCGTCCCTGCATCTGGCGTTAGACTGCAGGTCTCTAGATTAGACAGAAAGTGATTTGCACTGCATTATATCTGTGTCCAAGTTTTAGAAAATCACAATTTATAAAAAGCATCATTATATATGCTACATTATGCAAAAACAATAGAAGCAACCATGGAAATGGGAGTGATCTTTGTATCTTGAATGAGTAATGTGTAACTAGTCTGGCACAGTCCACACCTAGTTTTTATGACGGTTGTAAATGTTATCTTTTTATGTTAACGATTACTAGGGTTTTACACCTGTCCTGAACAGCCAGTGGCCTACAAAAACTCAAGACAATGGTTTCATTTGTACCTGTTACAGTTAAATATTCTCTTTGAATACATTTGGAGTCATAAATCCAAGTAAATTTACAATCGTAAACAAACACAAAAATCAATTGCCTGATTCTCATTAATAATATCAATTGCAATGTCCTGTGTCATGAAAGGTGTAGACTCACTGGTCAATGGTGTAGTTTACACCGTTTTTATAAGTGAAATCTATTCACTTGTCCATCCCAATCTGTTAGTGTGTATTCATGTTCTTTTAATTGTATATGCTGTTGTAGCTCCATTAACCTTTCTCCACCATTTCTTTCTCCACTTTTTTATGTGACTGACCCTTCATGTAAATAGTATGCTAATTCACTCTCATTTAAAGTCTTATTTGTCATCACGATTTTGCAAGAATATTGATTTTTTTTTATACAATCCTTTTTATATTTATAATACGGTTGTGCAAAATTCAGAATTTATCATTTGAATTAAATTGGCCACACCCCACAGGAAGTTGACTTGGAATGACAAATTCAAAATGGAGTATTATTACACCCTAGCCTACTCTTAAACATGAAGATGTAACATTTCAAACAGATCTATACTTCTATCTTTCTCTTTGTCTTTAAATTAGTTTTTTTTTAAAGTATTAATTCCAGGTTTGTCTCAATGCACCTTATTTTCTAGCTAAGAATTACACTTCAACTTCATATCATTTATTTAAATTATAGATTCTTAAAATATAAACTGCAATTTATATACATACATACATATATATTCCCTCCCATTCGCTGCTAATGGCGAAATGACTTTCTAAGGTGTGACTGTCCACTGTCCATAGAAAGTTCAAAGAACCTTTGCTCATGCTTATACATTTTTTCACTTTACCTAATTTCATCACATAAAACATGGTTATGTTTTGTGTGATTTGGTAATTTTTTTGACCTTGAGAATAGTATTTTCTACATTTAACAACATGAAGTAATGAGGAAAAAACAAAGACCAAACCAGACATAACCCCATTTATCACTCGTAACACAATTTAATATGTTGTTGTTTTTAATCTTACCCGATTTTGTTGTTTGGGCCTGAATGTTGTGGTTTAGAGCAAAAATGAACAAAATTATTCCAAGTTCCCTCATAGTGAACCACATATGAACTGGTATAGATGAACGTTTGCAAATTATGATTAGGAAGGGGAGGATGATTTGCACTTTGTACTTTCTCAAGATAAGAGTAATAAACTCTGAGGAGGGAACAACAGACTTCTGACTGTAGACTAACAATATGATTTGTTCCAGATAACTCAATTACCAGAGACTGTTATACAGCAGTAAAATGAATCTTTATTATTTGGCATTCTTTATTTAAAAGCAGTACTTAATAAATGGCATTTAAACACTGTGAAAAGCTGTGTGTTTGTAATCCATAATCCACAATAATGCTTTCTCCAGTGAAAAAGTCCATCTCCTGTTGTCTCTCACATCAAAATACACCCAAATATTTGTTTAGAGCTGTTTTTTTGTTTGTAAACTGTGCTTGATCTGTGCATATTTCTCTCTCGATTCAGATGAGATGACTTTTCTTCTTCACTGGAGAAAGCAATTATTAAATGTCTTAATGATGGATTTGTTTCTTACAAACACACAGCTTTTCACTTCATAAGATGTTAACTGATGGACTGGAGTGTTGTGGATTACTTGTGGATTATTGTGATGTTTTATCAGCTGTTTGGACTCATGTTCTGACGGCACCCATTCATTGCAGAGGATGAGGTGGGGTGTTAGCTATTACTTTAATATATGTTTGTAGTAATAGTAATACTGGAGATAGTGACCGAAAACATTGCCCGGACTCTTTTGGAAGCTTGCAAGCTTGTCTTTCTGTTAAAAATCATTTTTACCACATGAGGGCAGTATTTGAATTTCATACAAAATGCATTTCATACAAAAACAAATCTTATGTTGTGTTTCTAGAAAAATTAGTTTTCACAGAAACTGTATTTTTATCATTTCTTATTGCATAGATCCAGTCTACCATATAGTTTGTATGACATCTTTTCAAATGCTGCCTGCCACCTCTGCCCAGTCCTGCAATCCACACTGATTATAGTTTAATGGTGAAAAAAAAAACTGTAAAAATGCTACAGTAACAACCTGTTATTTGCTTAAGAGTACATTCACTTACTTTATATGGTGAAAAACTGATCTATCAGGACATTAAATGTAATTTTATGGTAAAATACTGAAATTGACAGGTTTTGGAAGTAAAAAGATCAAGTCAACTTATAATTGACATTACCTATTCCCTGTGAAACATTTCACATTTGATGGTATTTCATTTAAATAATTGTGTTTTTATTAGGTTTTGTTATAAGTTATGTACATGATGGTGTTATGTTACATCATGCCATTCTCTGCAGACTTATTTAAATATTGCGCGGGAAAGACAGATCCGATCGGTTATCCAGATAGAGAAGTCAGCTGATTTTGCCAAGTGTAAACGCGCCGTGTCCTGATTGACTGATGATCCGATCTGCTTGATCAGATCACGGTGATCGCATGTTAATGCCAAGTGTAAACGCAGCCTAAGTTGCCAAATGCCATAATTCAAAGTTTGTTTTGATGAATCTTTCTTTTCTAATTAAAACTAAACATCCTGTTCATGCATTTATCTGAACTTCAGTTCATTTTAATTTTACTTCCTACATTCAAATTTGAATCAGATATCTGCATTCTGTTTGCTACCTCAATTCACTTTTACATTACCTATTTTGACACAGCTGATTGTTACAAATAACTTGATTATCAGAGACTGTTATTCCAAGAGACAGCAGGAAAATGAATCTTCATTACTCTGCATTCTTCACTGTAAAACCTGATAAGTTAAGAATACTCAAAACATTTGAGGAAACTTATTGCCTCAAAATATTTGAGTAAACAAACTCAATTTTTTTTTAGGTTAGTAGAGCTTAATTTTTATGACAAGTGGGGCAGGGCTGAGAGCCATGGGAGCCAAGCCAAGCCTCGCTTCCATGATCCCACCCCACTCATCACAATGATAAGTATATACAACTTGCTTCCATTAACAGCACATTCATTCAGATATTTATAGTTAAGTGCCAGTTAGCAACAGCACACTGGCACGTATTAATGTAGTTATCAAAAAGACTCACAATACTTACATGTAAATAGTCAAGCAACATGCAGTTTAAATAGTCTTTAAGTTTAGCTGTCCATCCTCAACCTAACCACAGGCTCTACTCTTCACCACAATGGTAACACTACAAAACCAACATAACAGAAACCCATGTAAATCCTAACATAACACAACATTTAAGTACTAACTTATGTCTCTCTATGTTAATCTTGTGTAAAAACACACAAAATAACACTTAATTTTTACATTTATTTTCCATATTGTCTGATGCAAAGCATGTTGGGAACTAGAAAACGCAATCATTTTAAGTTCACCTTACTACAACAACATTTTAAATTTACAGAACTTATTTCAATTAAGTCCAATGAACTTTCATTATTATTTGAGTGAAGTTAACTCATTTTGTTTAATTAATTTCACTGTTCGGTTTTACAGTGCGGGGGAGTTTGTGAGACAAGGTGTTGAAGGGGTAAAAAAGGCAGCAACAGCTGTTTTTAATTTCGTTGCAACAGACATATGGACCGGGTTGATTAACTTCCTGGTTAGGATTGGATGGTATATTTTATACGGAGGATTAATCTTATTGGGATTAATGTTAATATTAATTATGATAAAATGTGTCTGTGCATCTATAGGTAAACAATTTTTTTCAAGGAAAGAAACAAAAGGAGACGAATTAACTGTTCTAGAAAAGTTAATCGAACTTCAAGATAAGGGGCACAGACATTTTAAAAAGAAAAAAAGAAACCTCTGAGAAAAAACATTGTTGTAAAAAGACCTTGTGGATTATTGTGATGTTTTATCAGCTGTTTGGACTCATGTTCTGACGGCACCCATTCATTGCAGAGGATGAGGTGGGGTGTTAGCTATTACTTTAATATATGTTTGTAGTAATAGTAATACTGGAGATAGTGACCGAAAACATTGCCCGGACTCTTTTGGAAGCTTGCAAGCTTGTCTTTCTGTTAAAAATCATTTTTACCACATGAGGGCAGTATTTGAATTTCATACAAAATGCATTTCATACAAAAACAAATCTTATGTTGTGTTTCTAGAAAAATTAGTTTTCACAGAAACTGTATTTTTATCATTTCTTATTGCATAGATCCAGTCTACCATATAGTTTGTATGACATCTTTTCAAATGCTGCCTGCCACCTCTGCCCAGTCCTGCAATCCACACTGATTATAGTTTAATGGTGAAAAAAAAAACTGTAAAAATGCTACAGTAACAACCTGTTATTTGCTTAAGAGTACATTCACTTACTTTATATGGTGAAAAACTGATCTATCAGGACATTAAATGTAATTTTATGGTAAAATACTGAAATTGACAGGTTTTGGAAGTAAAAAGATCAAGTCAACTTATAATTGACATTACCTATTCCCTGTGAAACATTTCACATTTGATGGTATTTCATTTAAATAATTGTGTTTTTATTAGGTTTTGTTATAAGTTATGTACATGATGGTGTTATGTTACATCATGCCATTCTCTGCAGACTTATTTAAATATTGCGCGGGAAAGACAGATCCGATCGGTTATCCAGATAGAGAAGTCAGCTGATTTTGCCAAGTGTAAACGCGCCGTGTCCTGATTGACTGATGATCCGATCTGCTTGATCAGATCACGGTGATCGCATGTTAATGCCAAGTGTAAACGCAGCCTAAGTTGCCAAATGCCATAATTCAAAGTTTGTTTTGATGAATCTTTCTTTTCTAATTAAAACTAAACATCCTGTTCATGCATTTATCTGAACTTCAGTTCATTTTAATTTTACTTCCTACATTCAAATTTGAATCAGATATCTGCATTCTGTTTGCTACCTCAATTCACTTTTACATTACCTATTTTGACACAGCTGATTGTTACAAATAACTTGATTATCAGAGACTGTTATTCCAAGAGACAGCAGGAAAATGAATCTTCATTACTCTGCATTCTTCACTGTAAAACCTGATAAGTTAAGAATACTCAAAACATTTGAGGAAACTTATTGCCTCAAAATATTTGAGTAAACAAACTCAATTTTTTTTTAGGTTAGTAGAGCTTAATTTTTATGACAAGTGGGGCAGGGCTGAGAGCCATGGGAGCCAAGCCAAGCCTCGCTTCCATGATCCCACCCCACTCATCACAATGATAAGTATATACAACTTGCTTCCATTAACAGCACATTCATTCAGATATTTATAGTTAAGTGCCAGTTAGCAACAGCACACTGGCACGTATTAATGTAGTTATCAAAAAGACTCACAATACTTACATGTAAATAGTCAAGCAACATGCAGTTTAAATAGTCTTTAAGTTTAGCTGTCCATCCTCAACCTAACCACAGGCTCTACTCTTCACCACAATGGTAACACTACAAAACCAACATAACAGAAACCCATGTAAATCCTAACATAACACAACATTTAAGTACTAACTTATGTCTCTCTATGTTAATCTTGTGTAAAAACACACAAAATAACACTTAATTTTTACATTTATTTTCCATATTGTCTGATGCAAAGCATGTTGGGAACTAGAAAACGCAATCATTTTAAGTTCACCTTACTACAACAACATTTTAAATTTACAGAACTTATTTCAATTAAGTCCAATGAACTTTCATTATTATTTGAGTGAAGTTAACTCATTTTGTTTAATTAATTTCACTGTTCGGTTTTACAGTGCGGGGGAGTTTGTGAGACAAGGTGTTGAAGGGGTAAAAAAGGCAGCAACAGCTGTTTTTAATTTCGTTGCAACAGACATATGGACCGGGTTGATTAACTTCCTGGTTAGGATTGGATGGTATATTTTATACGGAGGATTAATCTTATTGGGATTAATGTTAATATTAATTATGATAAAATGTGTCTGTGCATCTATAGGTAAACAATTTTTTTCAAGGAAAGAAACAAAAGGAGACGAATTAACTGTTCTAGAAAAGTTAATCGAACTTCAAGATAAGGGGCACAGACATTTTAAAAAGAAAAAAAGAAACCTCTGAGAAAAAACATTGTTGTAAAAAGACTATCAAAAAAGAAATATAGATATTGAGCAAGGCTAGTTAAAAAAGGGAAGTAGGAGGAGTTAGGAAAATATACATAGTATTTGAGTAAACAAACTCAATTTTTTTTTAGGTTAGTAGAGCTTAATTTTTATGACAAGTGGGGCAGGGCTGAGAGCCATGGGAGCCAAGCCAAGCCTCGCTTCCATGATCCCACCCCACTCATCACAATGATAAGTATATACAACTTGCTTCCATTAACAGCACATTCATTCAGATATTTATAGTTAAGTGCCAGTTAGCAACAGCACACTGGCACGTATTAATGTAGTTATCAAAAAGACTCACAATACTTACATGTAAATAGTCAAGCAACATGCAGTTTAAATAGTCTTTAAGTTTAGCTGTCCATCCTCAACCTAACCACAGGCTCTACTCTTCACCACAATGGTAACACTACAAAACCAACATAACAGAAACCCATGTAAATCCTAACATAACACAACATTTAAGTACTAACTTATGTCTCTCTATGTTAATCTTGTGTAAAAACACACAAAATAACACTTAATTTTTACATTTATTTTCCATATTGTCTGATGCAAAGCATGTTGGGAACTAGAAAACGCAATCATTTTAAGTTCACCTTACTACAACAACATTTTAAATTTACAGAACTTATTTCAGTTAATTCCAATGAACTTTCATTATTATTTGAGTGAAGTTAACTCATTTAATTTAATTAATTTCACAAGCCGTAATCAGTAAAATGGCTTTTAAGTTCAATGCTAATTGAGTTTAAAGGAATACTTCACCCAAAAATAAAAATTTGTTGAAAGTTTACTCAACCTCAGGCCATCCAAGAAGTGGATGAGTTTGTTTCTTCATCAGAACAGATTTGGAGAAATGTAGCATTACATCGCTTGCTCTTCAATAGATCCTCTGCAGTGAATGGGTGCCGTCAGAATGAGAGTCCAAACAGCTGATAAAAACATCACAATAATCCACAAGTAATCCACACCACTCCAGTCCATCAATTAACATATTTTGATGTGAAAAGCTGTGTGTTTGTAAGACACAAAATCATTATCGAGATTTTTAACTTGCATGTTTGCTTGACCTGTGCATATTTCAGACGAGATGAGTTTTTCACTTCATAAGATGTTGATTGATGGACTGGAGTGGTGTGGATTACTTGTGGATTATTGTGATGTTTTTATCAGCTGTTTGGACTCTCATTCTAACGGCACCCATTCACTGCAGTGGATCCATTGGTGAGCAAGTGATGTAATGCTACATTTCTCAAAATCTGTTCCGATGAAGAAACAAACTACATCTACATCTTCATGGCCTGCAGGGTGAGTAAATTTTCAGCAAATTACATTTTTGATTTGGTTTAATTTTAAACACAATTATCATTGGTCTAGCACAGAAATAAAAAATAAATTCAGTTTAAAATGTATAAATATAGCTGAAGTCATTAATATAATATAATATAATATAATATAATTTTTTTGTGCACCTCACTATGAGAGAATCCTTCACAGGTTACAGATGAAAATAGTATCCAGCATGGTGCCAGTAAGAGGCCCCACAAATGATGTGCATGGAGATTCAGGTTTCAGCAGTGGCTGTCCCTTATAGAACATACATTAAAACATAATTCAGCCCCATCATGTATATAAGTATAGGCTACTAAAAATGTTAAATACATTGAGTGGCTCAGATGGTAAATTACTGAGGGATTATATTCATTTGACCTTTGGTTCACTAAAAGATCATCTATGTGTCGCAGTGGGTGATTCACATAGTAAGTGACGTGACAAATTTAGATTGTAGCGACATTATAAAGTATATCAGTGTGTATAAGAAACAAAATCTCAAGAACCTTATTTACAGCATGGATTTTTCCCCTTCAAATAATGGCAGGTTTAGTTAAGACACCATTTTTTACATAATATTACAACAGGTTAAAAAGGAGAAAAGCTACTTATCACACTTTTCACTCAAGTGAATATTTATTTGTGCCAACATAGCAGGGCATATCAAGTTGTTAAAATAGGAACCTGCTGTTTATTGACAGTAATTTATTTTTAATACTATCTAAAAAAAAAAAAGAAAGAATCATTCGCAATCTGTGTTTTTAAAATGATTTAAAATGACTTTTAAGAAAATTTAAACAAAAGGAAAACAAGAATGAAACGCAAACCACTTTTTTTAATTTAGGAATTATTATACTTTTTTTTTTATTCTATATTTCTATATTTAATTTTTTTCTTCTTCTCAGAGCTAATATAGGTGAGAGAAAAATTGAAAACCTAAACAAGACTCATTTGAAGTTGTTTCAAGGTCACCAGCAGGGGGAGAGACTAATATACTAAAATACAGTATCTCACAGAAGTGAGTACACCCCTCACATTTTTGTAAATATTTTATTATATCTTTTCATGTGACAACACTGAAGAAATGACACTTTGCTACAATGTAAAGTAGTGCGTGTACAGCTTGTATAACAGTGTAAATTTGCTGTCCCCTCAAAATAACTCAACACACAGCCATTAATGTCTAAACCGCTGGCCACAAAAGTGAGTACACCCCTAAGTGAAAATGTCCAAATTGGGCCCAAAGTGTCAATATTTTGTGTGGCCACCATTATTTTCCAGCACTGCCTTAACCCTCTTGGGCATGGAGTTCACCAGAGCTTCACAGGTTGCCACTGGAGTCCTCTTCCACTCCTCCATGACGACATCACGGAGCTGGTGGATGTTAGAGACCTTGCGCTCCTCCACCTTCCGTTTAGGTCTGGAGACATGCTTGGCCAATCCATCACCTTTACCCTCAACTTCATTAGCAAGGCAGTGGTCGTTTTGGAGGTGTGTTTCGGGTCGTTATCATGTTGGAATACTGCCCTGCGGCCCAGTCTCCGAAGGGAGGGGATCATGCTCTGGTTCAATATGGTCTTGGCAATCTTCTTATAGCCTACGCCATCTTTATGCATCTTTTGCATCTTTAGAGCAACAATTCTTTTTTTCAGATCCTCAGAGAGTTCTTTGCCATGAGGTGCCATGTTGAACTTCCAGTGACCAGTATGAGAGAGTGAGAGCGACAACACCAAATTTAACACACCTGCTCCCCATTCACACCTGAGACCTTGTAACACTAATGAGTCACATGACACCGGGGAGAGAAAATGTCTAATTGGGCCCAATTTGGACATTTTCACTTAGGGGTGTACTCACTTTTGTGGCCAGCGGTTTAGACATTAATGGCTGTGTGTTGAGTTATTTTGAGGGGACAGCAAATTTACACTGTTATACAAGCTGTACACTCACTACTTTACATTGTAGCAAAGTGTCATTTCTTCAGTGTTGTCACATGAAAAGATATAATAAAATATTTACAAAAATGTGAGGGGTGTACTCACTTCTGTGAGATACTGTATATAATAATCCACTAATATATATAATATATACTAATATATTAGCATTACTGAGTTTAACCCAACATTAATTCAGTTCGATGTTTACCAATGTTTGTCAAATGTTTCACAGTTATGGACTGCAAATTTTTAGGATGTATTAATTTAAACTATTCATGTATAAACTGAATTATCGTTGCGCTTCTAGCCTATCTATTCAGTATATCTATAGGCTTGTAATAATAATGATGACGATGATGATGATGATGATTATGTAGGCCTGCAACAATTAATTCCGGTCCTAGCTGAGCGGCGTTTCGTGCGCATGGACTGATAGATGAATTGCGAGATGATAAATTATGGTGCAATAGCAGCAAAACCAGTCAAAGATAATATATATACAGTGTTGGGGGTAATATATTACAAGTAACGCAAGTTACGTAATCAGATTACTTTTTTCAAGTAACTAGTAAAGTAACGCATTATTTTAGAAACAAACAAGCAAGCCCTGTCCAGATTTAAAAAGTAACGCAAAAGAAATGTAACGCATTACTTTCCATAAAAAGTAACCAAGTAACGTAATTAGTTACTTTTTTAGGGGGTAACTCAATATTGTAACGCATTACTTTCCATAAAAAGTAACCAAGTAACGTAATTAGTTACTTTTTTAGGGGGTAACTCAATATTGTAACGCATTACTTTCCATAAAAAGTAACCAAGTAACGTAATTAGTTACTTTTTTATGGAGTAACGCAATATTGTAATGCATTACTTTTAAAAGTAACTTTCCCCAACACTATACAGTTGCACGATAAACACGATGCCCACAATATACATAGACACCTATAATAACGCAGTACCTATGTTATTTGAGGGCACAGTAAACACCGAGCAAATGCTGCAATATGGAGATATAATCACTGTCATATCTGCTGTAATTTATTTTTTTCTCATATCAGATGACGCTCTATTGTACCTTGTTTGCGGAGTTTTAAAATGACCGGTTTGAGAACCTGTGGCTAATAGCTATTATTACTATATAATCTGAGTTAAGATAAAGCTATACTCCTCTGATGGCCAAAATGCTGTCTGGGTAGGCAGCACACTCGCTCGAGGCACAGCCGCAGATTTGGATGAAGTCACTCACTGTAAACGAGCGCGCTGCTATGTCGTCTCCGTGACGTCTCCTGCGTTTAACTCGCAGCGCAGCATGCTAGATAAAAGAGCCGGTTCCGACAGCTAGGCTATGTCAGGGTTTCTCTCTTCTGAGTCGACTTCTGAGGGTACATGAGAAGCAGCCGGTACCTTGACACTTGCAATGACACTTACACTTACATTTATCATCTTGATCGCGTGTCCCTTCGCATCCACAGGTAAGTCTTGCAGAACTCCCGTTATAATAACTTAACTTCCGTTGATTGGTCAGAAACACGGTAACCTATCACCTAACAGGTCATGTGCATTCAAAATTGTTTCTTACATATAAAAGTATAAATGAAAATGTGAATCATTAATGATGTGTTCAACATAATGTGGAAATGTTTGCTAATAAGTTATTATGTGGTACCTTATTTTATAGTTTTTGTTGGTGAATAATGGATTATAGATGTGACATTTGCATATTATACTGCAGAAATATGTAACATTTAATCTTATTTTTACATTCTTTTAAATCACTTTCAGAAAATTACTTAATTTATGATGCATTTATGAATGTATTTTTTTTTTTAAGTACTCAGTCGAAACCTTTTGTAAAAATTGGCAACATTTTGCATCACTTTAAATGGACAGTATAGCCTCATATTGGTGTAGAAGCAGTAATTTGGAAGAAAATTTAACATCAAATATAGATTCCTGGCAGTTCATTTAAGTTGTTAGCATAATGAGTGGGTGAATGCTGTTTCCATAAATGAACAACCTTGGGAGTAATGTAAAAACATGTAAAATCATAATGTGTAATTATGAATTTGCAGAACCCCAAAATGCTTTGAATTAGCAAGGCTGTGTCTGAAGATCTGACAGATGACCTCGAATGACCTCAGTGTATTGAAAACCACAGGTGAAACATTTGTCACGCCAAATTAGCGCTCAGGTGCCGACTTAACTGTGCTGTTAATACCTTGTCTGTGGATCTTCCCCAAAGGGTCAGTTCAGGAAAAACTTGTGGTCCTGCAGCAGCAAGGTAGATTAACTGTTGTGAATTAAAGTGATGACCAAATTGCTTGGGACATTTTTGCGGCTTTCTGTTTGGACTCTAAATCTCATATTGAGAAAATATCATAATTTCCTGCGTCATTTGGGAAAAGTTTTCATTACTTTACAGTTAATGCATGGTACATTAAAAATAGCTGCGCAAAAATGCTTTGCATTTCATTATATACTCTGTGTCAACTTCTGTTGTTTAATTTAAATTAAACTTATGAACTTTAATCATTCAAGGAATGCCTTGATTTCCAGTGACTTGCTCTTTAGCATTTTAAGCAGTGACGGATTACATGCTCCGGGGGAATCTCATTGTGAACCAGAAATCTCTGGGAAAGAGCAGCAAGAGTCTGGCTCAGCCTGTCAGTCAGATTGACCGAGAGCAGCCAGCAGTGACCAGAGCAGCAATGCAACCAGAATGTCCAGAGTCCAGCTGCAATGGAATGCATTATTTGATTGATTTATGACTGAATTGAGTGATTCCTAAAGAACTTTAAAAGCATTTAACATTTGTTTCGGTTTCTTTTTCAGGGGCAAAATGGTCATATAATGGTAAGAAGAACTTTTATTATTATTATTATTATTTAATTTCAATCAAACAACCACTGTTGCAATTCAAAATGTTTAATATAAAAATGGCTTTCCAATGTTTAATATAAAAATGGCTTTCCACACTAAATGAACACAGTTATGTATTTATGCACCATATATCAATATATAATCATAAACAGCAATATTTACCTGCATACTTTTGGGTTGATAAGATTTTTTTTTTATATTTTTGAAAGAAGTTTCTTATGCTCACTAAGGCTGCATTTTTTGATAAAAAATACAGTAAACCAGTAATATTGTGAAATATTATTAGAATTACGATGTTCTATTTTAATATATTTTAAAATGTAATTTATTCCTGTGATGCAAAGTTGAATTTTCAGCATCATTACTCTTCAGTGTCACATGATCCTTCAGAAATCATTCTAATATGCTGCTTTTCTGCTAAAGAAACATTTATTATTATTATCAATGTTGAAAGGAGTTGTGCACCTTAATAGTTTTGAGAAAACTGTGATGTATGTTTTCAGGATTTTTTTGATAAATGGAAAGTTCAAAAGAACTGCATTTTGAATTAGATTTCAAATTAGTCAAATTAGATGAATTATTCTTTACTGTCATATTTGATCAATTCAACGTGTCCTTGCTTAATAAAAGATTTAATTTCGTACGGTCCCCAAACGTTTGTCTAATTTCAGTAAAACATTTTAATATATTAAAAATGCCACACAGAGACTTCTGTGAGCAAGCAGTGCAGATTTAATGAAACAAAGGAATCATTGAATCATTTTTTATTTGATTCATTTAAACAAACAATTCGAACTGATTCCTCGAAATTAATTGAACTTAATTGAACCTAACGCCATACTCACTATGGAGAGACACTATTAAAGACTCCTCACAATCAAAAAGTTGACTAAAAAATGTATTTAACAAAACGTTGATCGTGTTGATTTTGTCCAATCAAATGCAAGATGGAGGAATCGTGAAACTTTTAGCTTAGGTTATCACCTGACTGCAAGTAATTGAGTTGTAATGCCTTCTCTTATAATGGAGTCGTTTTCACCTCAGTAGTAAAGGTCATCCAGTCATCTGCTACAGAGACCAGCAAAACGTGCTCTTTACACACTGAAGAGCTTTAAAATAAACATGCTTAATCACGGCCGCTGTCACAGTGTTCTGGTCTATTGCCTGCACCTAGGGAACCAAACGGGATTCTGGTTACCATGCTCATGAGCCAAGACTATTCCTGGGTAGGCTTTTTAACTGTTATCTCTAACAATCCCAGTATGTCATACCAGTGTGCTCATGGAGACCCTCTGGCAACCATGAAGGAGGTATCAAAGAACATGTTGCTCCTGGAAAATGGGATCTCTTGGTGCAAAGATGACATTGTTTTGACCCCTTTTGGCACTCATGGCTCTGAAATGATTCTCACCATGTGATTCCTGTTAGTTTGCCCACCCAGCTCTCTCCTCATGCCGCTGTCACATGTTCTCACTGGCTTTGCAAGGAGACCTTGTTGAACTATTGCAGGTTCATTGTGTAATAATGACACATGTGTGATAATGACACATCCCTCCCGGATACACTCAACCACTTTTATTCACGGTTTGAAATGCAGAATGACACACCTGCACAAAAACTGCCCATACCTCCCAACGACCAGGCGCTCTGTCTGTCCCCAGCTGACGTTAGGAAGACCCTATCTAGGATTAACCCACGCAAGGCTGCGGGTCCTGACGACATGAATGACAATAAAGCTCAACTTGACTTGACTTGACTAATGATCATTGAGTATGGAATTACACACTTTTATGTAATTACATTACATGTCTTGTTTTGATTTATTTTATGGCTGGTTTGAACTAAGATATAAGGTGACTCAAGGGACCTCAACTGCAAAACAGAGCTGTTATAAGGGCTTTATTTTGGGAAGAGATTTTTCGTCTAATTGCTTGCCTGTGAAATTTCATAGCTCCCTGTACTTAGGAAAGAACAATGCATAATATTATTCTGTCTTTGTGTGTGGCACATTGCAATTTACAAGCTGAATCTCTTCTGTCCCTTCAGTTAAACTTGTGAAATAATTTTCACTTCTGCGTGCAAATTTACAGTGCCTACAAAGTCAGACTACCTTGTAATGTGCTGTATTTAGGCTTGTTTTTTTTTAGACAATGTGATTATCAAACCAACCACCCTCATTAAGCAAATTGCTAAGTTTAGTTGCTACTAAAACTAGATCTTAGCATTTTCTGAAGAAAACATGAGTGGCACTCATGCAGAAGTCAGAGGTATGATGCTAAAGTGTTTTGGTGGTTGCCAGGGTGTTGCAGTGTGGTTGCTAGGGTGCCATGGGTGGTTTCTAGCTGTTCTAGTTGCTTGGCTATTGCTAAGTAGTTAAATACTGGCCCAAGTGGCCCAAAATGTAAATCTATGGGAATTGTTTGCCCATTAAAATGTTAATGTATATCATAAAAATATATATTTTGAGATGCAGACAATGTGACAAATGAGTGAAGCATCCAACTGACCACTGTTTGAAATACCATGACAAATAGCTCAACGAGAAACACTGCAGTGCTTGTGCTGTTGTTTAGGTGTTATCATGCCCATCAAACAGAGCTCAGATGAGTGTTGTCCTTTGTGCCGGCTAACACTGAGAGTTTTTATTTTTTAAAAATTACTTATAATTTAAATATATAGAATACAATTTTATTATATACAAATATTTAATTGCTATTTAAATAATACTAGTTAGATAATAGTATTTAAATGTATTTAATTTTATTATTTAAAATTCATTAAATGTATTTAATAAGTAACTTAGCTGCATGACCTCAGCTTCCAACAGTTCAGTGTTAATGTCCAACACATCCAGACCAGAGAGCTGCAGATGTTTTACTGTAGAGGTCTGCTCATTATGCCTTCATAACAGTTATGGTTTAAGGGTTATGAACCGGCCACAGGCACCTGATGTGATTATGATGGAGAGGCTAGTCCAGATTAGAAATGAACTGAGCAGCGAGTAATTACGACCGCAAGGGAGGAACATGTTAAGCTTCTAAAAGAGACATTGTGTTGAAATCTCGCAGTTACAGCAGTCCAGAAAACAAAAGCTGCCCACAAACCCATGATCATCATTGACAAAGAATACACAAGCCCTTAATATGATGATTTAAGCCCACAGCGACAGCAAACCAATTTTACTGACGCTGTTTCAGTAGTAGAAAACAATGATAATTGCAATTAAAAAGCCTAGAAATTATTATTTTAATTAGAAACTTTGCCATATTATTCAAAAAATGACTTTTTTCTGTACCCCCTTCTCTACAATGCACCAGAAATGTCTCTTAGACAAGTTTATACTCCTGGAGTTTATACTGTTGGAATGACTTCAAAGCCTCCCCCAAAGCAACAAAACATCTTTTATTGTTGGGTGTGGTATTCATGTAAGGGCATTCATTGTGTAAGGCAGTGTTCTGTGACTGCTGACCTTAGCCTGTGTCTTAGCAAAACTTTAATGCAATCCAATTCTGGCCACATCAAATGTTCAAACACCGCCAGATAAGAAACGGCCAGGGAAGGACACTTGGGTAACCACAACTTTCTTTGATTTTTGCTTTCAGGACCTGACGGAGAACACAACTGGTCCAGCAACTATCCATTTTGCGGAGGAGCATTCCAGTCGCCTATTGACTTCCAGACACATCTGCTGAGATACGATTCAAACCTGCCGCCCATCCAGGTCCAGAACTACAACCTGTCGACCAATGAGCAGCTCACTCTCAGCAACAACGGACATTCTGGTTGGTGCAGTATGATTATAGAGCATTTTGCTTTTTAAAGACAACTAATAACTATTGTCACATTACGTACCGTTTAAAATGTAAATTTTTAGATATTAAATTCCATATTGTAATGTCTGAGTGAAAACATAGACCTTTTATTCACTACAATAGATTAAAGGATTTGTGGTTGTTAAACTAATGAGACTGTGCATCACACATAAAAGTAAAATAGTCTTTCTTCTCAAACTTAATTTCTAGGTCAACGTGGAGAAAATAATAGAAGGATCTATTTTGCATGTCATTTCTTGTAATCACCCGCTTATTATGATAAAACAAACCTGTTTGTATTTTAGTCTGGAAAAAATGGCAAAGTTGTGATTCAAGGTAAAGTCTTAAACAACATCACAAGTGCTACTTTTCAAGGTAATGGGTATTTTCGGCTATATTTTTGGTCAAAAGTGCATTAAATAGACTGTAGTTCTTCCATTTACCATTTCTCAACTGTGATTGTTTACTTAAGACACTCTTATTTTATTCACTCTCACTCCAAAGAGCCATGTCCTGCTCGAAAGAGAGGGAAATGTATAGTTAACTACAGTAAGTGTGCATTGCTGCCACAGAGCTTTAGCCACAAGGATGAATACTGATGAGGTTCCCTGACAGTGTACCACTGTGTTTGGGATTTTGGAGCCATTTCACACTGAGTTTGGAAAAAGTTAGGCAGGATTATTAGTTGAAAAGCTTGCAGAATTTGTCAAATACACAAGGCCCTAGCCATAATTATTATTGGTGAAAGTGCAACAAAAACCTTAAAGGGGTCATATGATGCTGTTAAAAAGAACATTATTTTGTGTATTTGGTGTAATGAAATGTGTTTATGTGGTTTAAGGTTCAAAAAACACATTATTTTCCACATACTGTACATTATTATTTCTCCTCTATGCCCCGCCTTTCTGAAATGCGTCGATTTTTACAAAGCTCATCGGTCTGAAAAGCGAGGTGTGCTCTGATTGGCCAGCTATCCAGTGCGTTGTGATTGGCCGAATACCTCAAGCGTGTGACGGAAATGTTACGCCCCTTACATTTTGTGATGCCTTGTCTTGAGCGACGAGACAAAAACATTAAATCCCATTATAAACGAGGCATTTGTTGCATCCAGTGGGGACATAATTAAATGTCAAACAAAGTAGTTTCGCTTTCACAACGAA
>NW_015536544.1:482590-497276 GCF_001515605.1 Sinocyclocheilus anshuiensis
GTAGACATGTGGGGGCGTGTTGGAACGAGCCGTTTTAGGAGGGCGTGGTTGACTCTTAACTTTTATAAAGAATATCTCTTTGGATTTGAGACTTTAGTCTTTGCAACTTTACAGATCTTCTTTATGCACCAAGAGCTTGTAACACTCCAAAGAGAAAGGAAAAATTTTAATCGCATCATATGACCCCTTTAAACATTAAAAATGTCCTTGCACCGTTTCTGCTCTGGACAGGATCATATGGATTATTGAGAAGAAATTTTATATTACTTGTAGTAGTGATTAGATTTTTTATTTTTGGTGATGGTCTTTTTTGATTTGGTTTTTCACCCGAATCTGATGCATTTGCCAGAATAGACCTTTTTTGTCTTGCACGTGACCATACTTTGACCATAGATTACATTTATGATTTCTTTCCTTTGTGCCCACAGTGCAGTTGTCTTTGCCATCTCACATGTACATCTCCAGCCTCCCTCACAGATATTCAGCAGCTCAGCTCCACTTCCACTGGGGCTCTTACAATCTGCTGACTGGATCAGAACACACTGTTAATGGCAAACAGTTTGCTGGAGAGGTAAAGTAAATATGTATACGCCATTACTATGAACACCTTTAGTGCAGGATCAAACTGCTTTTGATTGCATAAGCTCATTATAGTGGATTTAAAAAGAAACCTGAAGTTGGGACTCGACAGTGCATGATGCAATGTTCAGTAACATGCATGGAGGTGTCCCAAATAATACTCACTCCATCTCTGTTTATCACTTTAGGACACGGAAATTATCTGCACCGTTTGTGTTCCTAGAACACACCTAAATGTGTTCCCAAAGATAGAACTTATAGTTATTGTGGCTCTGTAGTTCAGACCTGTGCCATTTTATATTGGCCTGTTGCCTCTCTATCCAGGGACCAGAAGGCACATCCTGTGAATAGACCTGAAAAGACAACGTGAGAATTTATGGCTTTCTTCTAAAATTTTTTAGCCAATCAAATGGCATGTCCAAACGAGTCGACAAATGCTATTGCAATATATGGATATTCCACTGCAAAAGTTTTCTGTTTTAGATGCAGCACTAGGTCGTGACCTTTGCATTCAAGGCTCTATTGTTTCAGTCTAGGGATAGATAGATAGATAGATAGATAGATAGATAGATAGATAGATTGATTTACTTATGATTCCTCATTGAAGCAAGCCTTTTCTGTTGTATCCAGATGCATGTAGTACACTTTAATTCTGACAAATACCCCAACATCTCAATGGCAGTGGACAAGCATGATGGACTGGCTGTGCTGGGAGTTTTCATTGAGGTGAGTCCAGACCTCAACCCGATGTGCTGTAGTGGTTAAGGCTCGGGGTTGGTGCTCGGAAGGTTGCTGGTTTGATTCCCGCAAGAACTAAGCAATGAGCCATCACCGCAAGGCATTTAACTCTCGATACTTTATGGTGATTGTCCCTGTAATAAGTTCTTGTAATCAGTGCTTGAAAGTCACATCAACAAATTCCCCCAGCATAACTCTTATTTTCTAAACCGTCTGTGTTTTATATCATTTAGATTGGAGAGTTCAACCCTGCTTTCGAAAAATTCTTCAAATACATGAATGGCATAAAGTACAGAAGTACATTACTTTCATATAGTTTCAAATATCTGTGATTGAGATGTGCACAAGTATGCTAACACTCTCCTATTGCTAATCTGTGAACTGACAGATCAGAAAATACAGGTCCCAGCATTTAACATCCGTGCGCTGCTACCAGCCCATTTGGATGAGTATTACCGCTACGATGGTTCTCTGACCACACCGCCCTGCTATCCCAGTGTGCTATGGACCGTGTTCAGGAGACCGGTTACCATTTCACGAAAACAGGTATTTCACAAAAATAGGTACTTTATATGTCAACAGTGATACTTTGCTTTCCAGAAAAGGTGGTTTAGTAGAAATCAAATCGGGCAACTGCTATTAAATATACTCTTCATCTGCACTGCAAGATAATGAGCTTGTTAGTATGTCCAAGTAGGTCTATAATACCACGGACTAATCTATCCATTAGCAGCAGACATGATTCATATGTTGCTTGGAAAAAAAAGTTTATTTCATCAGAATACACGGCTACTTTTGAATGGTTGTCAATAGATGTAGTACATGTAGTTATGGCATAAATCCAAAGGCCAATAAGTTCTAGCTCAATCTGATGTAATGACATCATTGTTCTCATGGTGCAGCTGATTGGTTTCTTTTCGTATCAGCAGGCAATGAGCTTGCTGCTCAACATTCAGATATTCGGCTAGTGCTTGCTGTAGCCATTGCAGCATGCTTCAGAAATCCTCCACCTTCCCCAGCTCCACCTGTATAGATCTGCAACGGGGTGATTTCATGTATGTTATATATGGGGATTATTTCATTATGGGCAGCAGCAGTATTTCCTACATGCTCACAGCAGCATGTCTGTGGATGTATTGGCAGTAGCAAGTCTCGGTACTTGCTCTGCCGCAGCAGCAGCAGGATAGCAGATCTATTTCGCCAAGACTGCCATGTATACACTGCCATGTATATTACCATGTTAAACTCCGAGAGTTGTCAGAACTGCAAACAGCTAACTAGCCAAACCTTGACACTTTGTGTGTGACTTGCAACTCTGAGGCAATAGTCTCTGCTGTCCATATTGTGTGTAGAAATGTTACTGTTGTGTTTTTACAGTTTTTGGCATTGGCCACAGCTCTGTACGCCTCCTATGCCCAAGAGTCTGCTACTGTGCCACTTCATGGAAATTACCGGAAACCACAACTCGCAGATAACAGAGTGGTACTGGTTTCCTTCAAGGATGGTAAGTTGAGTCTAGTTTGCTGTTTGATTGTGTATAATATGGCCAGGAAGCCTAATGAAGGGCTAAACCTGAAGTGCTTAAATATCTGCTGCAATGCTTGAACAGAAGTGCCATGGTTTCCTATCAAAGAATTGATAGGAATATGAGCTTTCAAGTTGGCTTTGTCTTTCTTTCAACATCTGTGTAAGGCCTCCGTTTATGCACTGTTACCTTTTTTCCTCAATGAAAGACCTTTGCTACTGCAGGCTCCTTCAAAACAAATGCTGGGTTTTAAATTAGATGCTTCAACTGACATAAATCTTTCCCTCTAAACCTGGTTTTAGAGTTGGTGCACCATAGAGTTTGTTTCTAAATGTCAGGCATTTTGTTGCTATGAGAGAAGTCTGGGTTTGCTGTCATCACCGGAGGCTTGTGATCTACTTCAGTCTTGCTGGTTGTTAACATCCTAGCATGAAGGCTCAATCCATAGATATCTCAGTCTACCGCTTCTTGCTGCATTTTTTATTGCATGGCAATGTTTCCTAAGAAGCTGAATTATGGAGAAGAAAGGTCAGTTTTCCTTCTAGTCCCTGCTCTAGTCAAGCTTTACCCTAGCAGTCCTTCGTTGCAAATCTAAGCTTGAACACCTCTCTACATTGTGTCTGGTGCAGGACTGCACGGTATTCTTTCAGCGGCGTCCCCCTTTCAGAGGAAGCAAGTCATCCAGAAGCTTCTGGTGGGTGACCTTGCGGACTTGGCTGACGAGGGACTCTACCAACTTCTGCCAAAGTTGAGTCCCCAATCGGGAAAGGATAAGAAGTTGAAGAAGACCAAAAGCAGGGACACTGGAGCCAAGCAACTCAGAAACAGCAGTGGTCGAAGAACAAGGTGCCAAGCAATTCTGTCTACTCCTTATCCGTTGGGAAGAACACAACAACACCATGGTATATGGAAGCATTTGATACGGGTAAAGGGATGTGTTTTGTATCCCTGGAGGAGAATGTCGTGCATCAGCTCGAGAGATACCATGCAAAGGGTCTGATGGTTGTGGCTCTGAGAGAGGTCATTTTTCCGGAGTTGAACCTCAGGAGTTACTTGCACTGCCGGTCTGATCTAGACCTTCAGACCATAAGAAAACTCATACAAGGAAGATCTCGAGATGAGGCTGCCGAGCTCGAACAATCACTGGCTGAAGCCATACTGAAGAAGATGAGAAGGCAAATCAACCAGCATAGAAACCCAAACATGAAAACCACCATAGGGATCCTCAAGCCACAATCCCAAAGGACTTCAACTCGGCCTTGACTTACCATAGACCTCAACGTGTTGAATGGGAAGATTAGACCCAGTGAGGGCCGCAAACCTCCCTGAGAGCCTAAATTTCTGAAGTACGCTGTCACGCACAATTATTTAGTCAACTCAGCTCCTAAGGCTAGCATGTCATTTGAATGATATTTATTTAGTTTGATGGTACCCCTCTAACACTGTCTCTGAGACTCAGACAGTCTTTGTCTCAAACTAGTTTTGCTTTTGCAGTAGATGAAATGACTTGTTGAGCAAATAATGTCCATGATATGTTACGCTGCTGGTTATGAAAAGTTTGCAGTTAATTTCCAACGAACTGGACAGTATGCTAGACAACATTTGTTAGATGGATGTCGACAGGACCCCAAAATTTCCAGCCTTCAGGATCCAGATTAACTATCTAATGATTAGTCTAGACTAAAAACTGGTCTGTTTTAAGAATTAGTGAGGTTTTTGTGGGAGAATACGGCTCAAACAATCTTAATTATGATATTCAATGCACAAAAAGACAGAAGACAAAACATATTTTTACATTTTATTGGGAAAAGTTGAGCTGTATATTGCAGAAATTGTATTCTGTGGTTGAAAAGAGTCAAGTGCAAATTGACAAAGGGACAAAGGAACAAAATCAGCACTTAAAGCATTTTAACATTCTCACATTTTCAAACGCTGTGTGGTACTGTTTTTTTTGGGGGGGGGTGTGTGATCTGAACCCAGAGAGACAGCAGACGGCATAACCCTTTTTTGGACACTGACTCAGATTTTGGTCTATATAATTCTTTGTGAAATGTCAAGATCATGGATTGTAAAATAAAAGCATAACGGCAATTAAAAATTTATCACTTTTTCCACTTGTAAAGGACAAACATGTCCCTGTTTATATTCTAAATGGTGTTCAGAAGTGATGTCTGAATATTTAAAAAACTGTGTATGTTTATATTTCTATTTGTATCGAGTTAAAAGTTTTACATTAATCAGAATATTTGGAGCTTGTATGATTCACAGTAGTAAATTGTCTGATCTTATCCAAAAATTCTGCTTATTCTATTTATTTACCTTCATGTCATACCAAACCTGTTTGACTTTATTTCTTCTACTGAGCACAGAAGATGTCTTTTGTCCCAACAAAGAAAGTCAATGGGGTCCAGTGTTGTTTTGGACCCCACTGACTTTCATTGTATGAACAAAAACTGTTAAAACGCTCTTTAATATATCTTGTGTTTTTTTTCTTGATAGTCCCACATCATTTGTGACCCTGGACCACAAAACCAGTCTTAAGTCTCTGGGGTATATTTGTAGCAATAGCCAAAAATACATTGTATGGGTCAAAATGATTGATTTTTCTTTTATGCCAAAAATCATTAGGATATTAAGTAAAGATCATGTTCCATGAAGATATTTTGTAAATTTCCTACTGTAAATATATTAAAACTTAATTTTTGATTAGTAATATGCATTGCTAAGAACTTCATTTGGACAACTTTAAAGGTGATTTTTTCAATATTTGGATTTTTTTTGCACACTCAGATTCCAGATTTTCAAATAGTTGTATCTCGGTCAAATATTGTCCTATCCTAACAAACCATAAATCAATGGAAAGCTTATTTATTCCGCTTGATGTATAAATTCATGATGTATAAATGACGTATAAATCTCAATTTCAAAAAATTTACCCTTATGACTGGTTTTGTGGTCCAGGGTCACATTTGTATGTGCAATATATTCATAAAACCTTCCTCTCAGTTCATAGATTTCTTTTCTTTTCTCTAAGGAGACTTTACTTGGATGAGCTGGGGTACGTTATAGTAAAACAGTCTGTGCATGTGTGTGTGTGTGTGTGATGTCAGACACTTCCTCACTTCTGGCTAACAGACGTGACATCTTATGTTATGACACTCACAGGCAATGAGCTGGTGGCCATGCAGTGACTCGTAGCTGCAGTGTTGCGTCACCACTGTCTTTGGTCACAACATAATTGCTGTTGACATAAGATTGAACATATGGAGAGGGCATGTTTGTGCACTTAGCATGACTTTAGGACTTTATCTTTGACATATCTATGGTTTAGTTCTAATTGTAGTTTAGCAGTGCCTGACAGATATCTTTACTTTAAACCACTGCGCCCTATATGTGTGCATGCGTGTCTCATTTGACACCACTGGGTTTTGTCACCACATGAATAATCATAGCCACATTTGTGTATTTTTGTGCATTATGTCGGTTGTGTAACATTAGTGTGAAATGACTGCTAATCATACTGAGAACTGCTAACCAAAGAAGCTAATCTGGGCTTATTTGAGGAGTTATTTTTAACTTTGTCAAGTCAACATGAAATCAGAATTTACCCAAAACTTTCTTCACACATTCATATGCATGATTCATAAGCGAACATTAATGCAAAAAAATATATATTAAAAAACTTTACTTCCTTTGCCAACATTCACTTTTCATAATTCAAACAATTCCCAATGGATAAAATCAAGTCCTGTCATTTTTTCCCCTGTTGAATATCTTGTTTCACTCTGAAATCAATCACATTGTGGAAATAAAATGGGTTGCAAATACTATTTCATGTTGACTTTAATGTCACTGACTTTCATTTAATGCTTAAAAGTCATTTTAAACCAGGTTATGATCGTATTATTTGATGAAATGTTTACAATTATATTACAAAAATGGCACTTTGTAAACATAATATTTACAAAGTCATACAAAACAATTACAAGGCATGCTGCATTAAACCAGTTCTTTAAATAATTAAACATACTGTTAATTATCAGGTTAATTCTCCTTTCAGGTATTCTAGCAACAATAATAGTGGCCTCCATGCTAGGACTGCTACTGATCATTACACTAGTTTGGTGTCTTTTGAGAAAAAGGTAAGTGTTAAATTCACCCCAAAATGAAATAAAGATGTGGTCACATTTACTGTTTTTTTTTTTTTTCCCCCCAATTTTTTAAAGATCAAAATTGAGTCATTTTAATAGGAATAAGTGCGATCAGGAATTTTACTTGAGGACAAGAGATTTCCCCATGCAGATTTCACAACAGGTTTAAAGTTGGTCACTAGATTCTGCCGCACTGACCAACAGAAAACTGCTTGGTTTGAAAGTGACTGCGTTTCATATATCGCTAAACTGTTGACAATAGACAATGGACCTTTTTGCCCGCAAAATTTCAATATATGACAGCACCTTCTTTTATTCATGCAAATTTGCTGTGATTTTTGCGTGTGCTGTGCTTCATACATTGCAACACTATTGACAATAGACCTTTTTTCCCTGCAAAATTTTGCCAAAGTATATAATGTGTATATATACTACTATACAACTATAATGTGACTGCACCAAACAGAATCTTTTGCGCAAAGACAACTCATTTTCCTTGCAAACATGTCTGTGAGTGTACCGCATACTTTATCCCTTAGTCTTGTTAGATATTTTAAAAGTACAAAGAGTTTTTTTAAAGAAAAAAATATGTGAGGAAGGACTTTTGGAAACCATTGCAGTGAACTCCTCACCATAGTGAATTGTCAAAAAACTATGTCTAATGAAATTCTTGTCTCTTATATGAATGTATATGTTCATTTATTTTGAAGCCAAACAAACTGAGTGAATTATAAATTATTTATTCACAATTTGTGAAGATCACATGCCATGTGTCATAAAAGAGTACAATGTTGTGTAACGGCACTATAAAGATCCCATCAGAACTGATCAACATTAATTTAGGGAGCTTCAGGCACACACCAGTTGGAGAAGTCATCTTCAATAGAAATGAGTTGGTTGAAATGTTTGTTTGTTTTTTCCCAGCTCTTATCTAACTTCATGAACATGGTGTTTGTTCTAACAGAGTAAAGGATCTGACAGCTGTATTCCCACATTGATTTATTAGTAGTCATCATTATGCTAAAGGTGCAGTCACATTTACTATTTTAATGGAATCTGCATGATCAGGATTTTGAGGTGAGATCAAAAAAGTTCCCAGCAAAATTTAGCTCGTGTTGAAGTTGGTCACGCTGACTACGAGAAAGCCGCTTGGTTTGAAAATGACTTCTGTTAAGTGGTGCTTTGTGCATCCATAAGCTATTGACAATCTTTCTGTCTGTGAAATTTTACCAATGCGACAACACCTTAAAGGTGGGGTAAACGATTTTTCAAAAACGCTTTAAGCCCGGCTCACACTGTGCGATTTTGGCCATGATTTGGTGGTCTAAGACAAATTTTAAAAATCCTAAAAGATTCCTATAATCCTAGGCTAAAATCTGTAGTCTTTGATCGCTGGTTTGACATGTTCACCGACAGCCGATTAATGGCCGTTGCGATCAAATTTTACCTCCGACGAACTTCTGGCAGTGTCAGAAGATTTGGCGCACAGTCCTGCAGTGTGACTTCTCCTACGACGAACGTCAAACTGTCTTCGTTTTTCAAGACAAGCCATGTTCAGAATTAATGCTAGAGATTTCTTATAAGCACATAAACTCAGGCGCTCTCATCCTCCGCTCACGGAATTAATATGATATGTTGCCTTTGCTATGATAAACACCAGTTGCGCCGCTGTTTTCATGTGGGTGTGTAGTGCTGCTTGCACTATTCTTCTTAAATATGCCGGTATTGCCGCCATTCATATACTTTTAATGATAGCCAACATTACAGCCCCGCATGCAATGCAGCTCGTAGTCACTGAATGTGTATGGGTTGATAAGGTAAAACTCTGGACAAGTTTTCTTGCGCGCACCCGTTTTTAACGCGGCTTGACTGTCGTCGTACAGTCTGACATTATTGACAACTGAGATCCCACAGTGTGACATGATCATCATGTTTGTACAGTCTGACAAGTACAATCCTAAAGGACTTTTTAAAAATTGCACAGTGTGTGCTCGGCTTTAGAAAACTGATTCGGGCCAGTAGCAAAACAAACTTGTAGCCAATCAGCAGTAAGGGGCGTGTCTACTCATGATGTGGAGGAGAGAACATTCAGTGCACATCACAAGACATTAGCCGAGCCGAGCGACAGAAAGATAGATGGCGGATAAAAAACAAAGGGGGAAACGTCTGCAGAACAAAATAAGGCAAGAAGTAGGACCCGTGTAAATATTGGATCAGCTTTCCAGCGCTGGAGAGAACTCAAGGAGCGGAAGGCCTGCGATCGAACGCCGAGGTTGCTTTGTATCTCCTGGATAGGTGAGTAACACCGTGTCTGTGCCGCAACAGCTAAAGTCTGTCTAGTACACTGGACGCGACAAAGCAACCATTGAAAATCATTTGAAATTTGTGTCAATACGTCACAAATAGAACGCAGCAGCAGTGTCGTGCCGCATCCAGTGTAGACCATAGATATGTACTGTATATACATCTATGGTGTAGACAGCATCACTGATAATAATGAGTTCTCGCGCCGCGCCGAGCCACTCGCGTCCGGTGTAGACACGGTGTAACATTGGTTTTGCTTTGTTTCACAGAACTAATCGTTGCCTGGGTTGCGTACGTATGTGTGGGGCGGAGCTATCAAAATAGGGGCGAGACCCTTTTGGGGTAGGGGCGTGTTTGTTTTGGTGATTTCAAATGTCAACATTGGCTACCAGAAATCGCTTACCCCACCTTTAATGCAAGTTTTCCAATTTTATTGTTCTACGAGTTTCCACGATAAACTGCACATCTTCTGTTCTTTTCATTAGATCTAACACTGAAGAACAAAAAGAGAAAACCAATGGGTATAAGCTGGCTGAGAAAGAAGAAAACATCTCCAAAGTATAACCTCTCAATATCTGATGAAACCTGAGCAAATTATACTTGCAGTCAATCCGCTTTTCCGTCATTCATGTTTCTGTCCTTGGTTCACGGGCCTAGTCGCTAAGAAACCATCTGGTTGCATGCAATATTTAGATCAAAAATGTTCAAGGAACTCTGACTATTTGAGGTATGTTCTTCTTCAACCACATTCTAATCCAACAGGATCCGAAAACCCTATGACACGAAAGGAGAGTAAAAATATGTCGTTTTCATACAGTATGTAATTCACCACATTTGTAAAACCCACCAGTCGACATCAAACCCGGTGCTTTGTGAAGCAGGAACCATCATACAGTAATCTGCCAGGGTGGCTTTCCTTTGCTGTCCACCGGCTTGTGACATCTCTCTGTGCATTGCCAGGCAGACGTGGTGGAAAAATGCAGCTTCTGCCCGAGGCAACGAGGACGTTCTGGTTCAGCATGTGGTGGCCTGAGATGGGTAGTTATGATGTCCCCACCCTGTATTTACTATTGTACTGTTGGACCGATTAGAGTAATGAAAGGGTACGTGCAGAGCCACGCTCTCGGTTCCCACTGAACACACCACAGAACTGGCCTATTGTTCCCCAGCTTGCGTGTAGGTTGACCTTTGACCTCTCGTTGCCTGAGCAATCATGAGACTAAACGCCCATGCAAACCCTGTAAACCGTGCAAATATAATGTACCGGAATGCTCAGGCTTTCCCAGACTGCATAACGACTCGAGTGATTAGCTTTTTTTAGATTTTCAACATCCACCTTCACCTGCTCGTCATTTCCAAGTGATCAACGATCTTGAGTAGCTGTTTGATTTGAGTTCGACTCCACAGGGAAGTTGATTTCTTGGGAGTTTGAGTTGTGTAGCATGAGAGCTAATGGCAAAATAATGAGAAAACTTATGAGTGTGCAATGATCATATGATTTGACTTTGGAGATCTTGAAGCTGTGAATTCTGAATGACATTAAGCAAAAAAAAAAATATATATATATATATATAAAAATCCAGCAGTCACTGAATATTGAAAATATATTGAAATACTCTCCTCCAATGGAAAATGATAATAGAAGGCAGACAGAATATGATTTTGATTTATTTTGCATGTTTGTTGTACACTGCATATATTTGTGATGAGCACTGGGAATTTTGAGGTATTATTTTTCATTATATATTTCCTCATTTTGTGTCTTAAAAATTGTTTTGGTGTAGTCAATCTTTGTGTTGTGATGTTGTTTTGTTTGTGATGCCATTAAATTGACCTGACAAAAGCACAAATTATAGTATTTTTTTGTATTATTTTATATATTTTATTTTATATAATATTTATTAGTATTTTTATTTTATTTATTTATGTTTTTGTAGGCTATAGTATTTTTTATTATGTGAATTGTTGTGTATAAAACTTTTACTACTAAATAATGTACTAAATTTTGACAAAATTTTTACATTTTATATACTTTGGCGTTGAAATTAGTTTAGTCTGCAAACTTAATTTGCAAAGTACATTAAGTAATATCTGATTATATATAATAAATTAGACTATAAATATAATCTCATGGCATTTATGTGTCACAAATAACAATAATTAATATTTTTAAACTTTTTGCATACTATGAAAACCAAAACACAATTTGGAAATAGAATAAAAACATTCGGACAAACAAGAAAACAAGTTCTTAAAAGTTACAGGTTAGGAGTTAAACTCCAAAGCATCTAATGATGTTATGCCAGAAATGAATTTTGTGATTACATCACAAAAACTCAACTAATTTCATACTTGAAGTCTAAAATAATCAGTAAGTCTCCACAAGCTGCGTCTTTTCAAATACTTTATTGTGATGTAAAGTAACAAAAACAGTCATATTAAATTTATAGAAGCAGAAGACAAAAAGACAAACAAATCATAAATTAACAATAAATATAGGTATACCATTTGAGGATTATGAAGTTTTTTTTTATTTTTTTTTTTAGATATTTTTAAAGATATCTGAGCGAATTATAGCGCAAAACTGGTAGGAACATTCATAAACATGCAGGTGAGTTGTGTACATTGTTTACTGTACTGCAACAACATAGTCAAAACAGTCACTTTTGACTCATTATGCCATCATAACGGGGGACTTAATAGCAGATGTCGAACCATCACCTCCTTTTCAATGTTTTGTTAATCACTGTTACACCTGATATAAACTTCATTCATAAATAGTCCAATATATTAATATTATTTAATATTATTATATAAAGGTTTACTAATTACTAATTTTATATATGTTGACTAATTATATTTGGTTTACAATTAGTTAATAATATAATATATTATATATTAATATAATAAGTTAGGTTAGTTTACAAACTGCTATTCTTTACATTAAATTATACTCAATTATATTAAATTACGTTGGCTATAATTCAATAGCATTTATGTGTCCTAAATAACTACTAATGAAATAAGTGCACAAAGTAGGCTACAAAGTACATGAAATTATATCAAATCCAACTAAAACCAAAATACAGTTTGGAAATACACTAAAAACATTTGGACAAAGATATTTCTTGTCTTTGTCTTTGTTTCTTGTCATTACAAGTACACCATAGTATAACTTTTGAACAATTTAGCAGGGGTAAAATGACTGTAGGACAAACGATTTTCACACATTAAATGTTAAGATGGTTTGTGCTCATTTTACTTTTTGATCATCATAGATCTTCACAGTTGTGATCATCATAGTTTCATGATGGACCGTTTAAAATCTGAATTGGGTAAAACAATGCAAGGGTTAAACAGTAAATTCCATAAACAAAAGACATTTGAAAAGTAGCAAAAACAAATCGTGAAGGCACCAAATGTTTCCAAGACAATTGTAATGAGATATTTTTTATATAAATCCACTGTAACTAGAAAAACAAACAAATAAATATTGAATAATATAAAGACCTTGTGCCTTGTACTTTTGAACATAAAACTGAATAAAAACACAAAAGTGACTGAAGGTCATGGTGCTATGTATTTAATCAAGTAGATCCAGATATAGGTAGGTCTCTGTTTGCAGATGACGGTGCTCTCTGAAAAAGGGAAGGAATATTTTATATATTAATAGGAGGATACAAGAGGCAATAAGGAAAGTAGAAGAATGGGCATATGCATGTGGATTTAAATTCTCAGTGGAGAAAAGTAAAACAGTAATTTTCTCTAGGAAGAGGGTTATTCCAGAAGCGAGTTTGAAGATGTATGAGAAATCATTAGAAAGGGTGAAGGTATTTAAGTTTTTAGGTATTTATTTTGATGCCAAACTTTCTTGGGCTGAACATATAAATAAAATAGTTGAGAAATGTCAGAAGGTGTTAAACATCATGAGATGTGTAAGTGGAGTGGAATGGGGGGCAAGTTTTTCTTCATTAAAAACGATCTATGTAGCACTGATCCGGTCTGTATTTGATTATGGTTCTGCCTCAAAAAACCTGTTGGAAAAACTTTGTAAAATTCAAGCTCAAGCGATGAGACAGTGTTGTGGAGCAGTAAAGACTACACCCATTCCAGCTTTACAAGTCTTAGTAGGAGAGATTCCACTAGAAATTAGAAGGAAACAATTAATGGTCAATTACTGGGCTAACCTCCAGGGGCATAAAGATGAACATCCTACAAAAATGGTCTTACAGAACTGTTGGGAACAAAATGAAAGATGTAGAATAAGTTTTGGGTGGAGTAGTAAAATATATGCAGAAGAAATACAAGTAAATAACATCAAGATGAGCCCAACAGTTGTTATTCAGGAATATGAACCATGGGTTTATGTAACACCTCAAGTAGATTTGCATTTGTTGGAGGTTAAAAAAACAGAAAGAGAAATTGACTTGGCATCTGCATTTTCAATGTATACCAGAGTCCAATACCCCTGGCATATACAAGTGTATACAGATGGCTCAAAAGATCCAGAACGTCAAATAACTGGGGCTGCTTTTTTAGTTCAAGACAGTGATGACCAGTGGATCAGTGGAGTAAAGCGAACTTCAAATCATTTGGCAGTTTATACTGTAGAAATGATAGGAATGCTCTTGGCTTTGCAGTGGGTTGAGGAACACAAACCTGAGAATGTTCTAATTTGTCCTGACTCAGTTTCAGTCTTAAAAATCCTACAAATACATTCACGAATTGTTCAAAATGATACATCAATCAGTTTTATATGGGTCCCAGCACACATAGGAATAAGGGGAAATGAAGAAGTGGATAAATTAGCAAAGCAAGCTTTACAGAGAGAAACGATAGAGATACAAGTTCCATTAAGTAAATCAGAGATTAAGGTTTTAATATGGAGTAAAGTGATTAAAGAATGGCAAGTTAAGTGGAACAATGGGGAAAATGGTAGATTCCTTTACAGTTTAATAAACAAAGTAAGTCATAATATAAAGTGTATAGGTAAGTCAAGGAAAGAAGAGGTTATCTTTAACAGAATATTGCTAGGGCACTCAAATTTAAATAGCACTCTTAAAATAACAGGGAAACATCCAAATGGGTTATGTGAACAATGTCATGTTGAAGAAACAATACCTCATGTATTTCTTGAATGTAGCAAGTATGAACAAGAAAGAAGAAAAATGATAGTAGAAATAAGGAAAAATTGAATTCAGGATCTTAATTTGAAGGTTTTAATAAAATGGGCAAGTGAAAAAAATAGTAATGTATTCTTTGATTTTATAAGAGAGACAGGGTTGGTAAATAGAATTTAAAACTCTGTTTCACACTCCGGAGCAGAAGGTGGCGGTAATGCACCTATTTGCGTTGGTGCCAGCCGCCGTTAAAAACCAAGAAGAAGAAG
>NW_015536544.1:497646-508241 GCF_001515605.1 Sinocyclocheilus anshuiensis
GAGATGGGAGAGCGATGTAGAGGGAATGGTGTGGCGGGATCAACAACCAGTCCAGGTCAGGAGACCAAGGCCCGGATTAGGATCTCATGAGTGAGTTGCCGAATGTTTAAGAGCGCATTCAATGTGAATTATTTTTTAGGGTTTGACCAAAGAAGGTGAGAAGACCAGTTATGTTCTGACCGAGTGCTTGAAGGACAGTGAACCTCATGGGTAAGTGGAAATCGAATAGTGTAGCCCGAATTGATATACATTTGGTTCAGTCTTCATGTTTTAATCTCAATTTTCAGCATTACCCTATATGTGGAACTTGCATGTAATGGACTTTTTGGAGCCGGAAACGGTTCCATGATCGCCGCCCCCGACCCAAACAGGAAGTTCACTCTCCAGAAGGCCGAGCTTGTTGTTTTCAATCGAGACGTCAGAGAGCTTCTCACTGACTTTGAGATGCTTGTGGATATTGTCAAGGTATTGTCACACTTTGATCTTAAAGTGAGCAGGGAATCAAAAATGTACATCTTTAATAGACACTTAATTTACACTGTTTTTGGACAGATACTAGAAGGAGAGCAGCGCGGATTCCAGGCCTTGTTTACAGCCAATGAGATGGTGAACCTGTGCGATCCAGCCAATCCCAGTTCATTTGCTGCTGCTCAAAGTCTAGCCCAGAAGTTTTTTGCCCAGAAAAATGGGGAGAGTCAACACGTGGTACATGCCATGGGTCACTGCCATATTGACTCGGGTAATAATCACGTGTGTCCTCAAAAATGTTAATCTGCATATTAGAATGATTTCTGGAGAATCATGTGACACTTAAGACTGGAGTAATGATGCTGAAAATTCAGCTTTGCATCACAGGAATAAATTACATTTTAAAATATATTAAAATAGAAAACAGCTATTTTAAATTGTAATAATATTTTACAATATTACCTTTTTACTCGTACCCTCCTCAGCTTGGCTGTGGCCTTATGAAGAGACCATCAGGAAGTGTGCTCGCAGCTGGGTCACTGTGATCAGACTGATGGAGAAGAACCCAGAGTTTGTCTTTACATGCTCACAAGTAAGTTTCTGACCATGCTTACAGATTTTCTTTCTTTTTAGGCACAGTGAGAAAGAATCCCCTTCACCGTGGCCGTAAGCCAATGGAAAATGCTTAATAAACGTACAAAATATTGTGTTAATTCACATGTACATTTTTTTTAGGTTAGGTTAAGGCATAAAAAATAGCATTAGCTCAGTACAAAGCAATAGACGTCAATGAGATGCTCATCATGATAGAAAAACAAACGTGTATGTTCAGGCACAGCAGTTCCAATGGGTGAAGAGCTGGTACCCGAACCTGTTCTCAGAGATCAAGCAATTTGTGCAGAAAGGCCAGTTTATTCCAGTCGGAGGCACGTGGGTGGAAATGGTAGGATGAAAATATCTGTGCATGTTTCTTCACCTCATTCTGTTCAGAACTCATTAAAATCTCTTTAACAAGCTGATTTGTTCCGTTTCTTTCTATTAGGATGGCAATTTGCCGTCTGGGGAATCCATGGTAAGACAGTTTCTACACGGCCAGAATTTCTTCAAGGATGAATTTGCACATTACTGTAAAGAGGTATCTCAATTTGTCTAAAAAAAAGTACATTCCGTCACCATGACACAATACAGTTTGTATATTTTCTCTACTTCGTTATCAGTGTTGATGCAGGTGAGTGCAGTGACTCATGGGCACAGTCGACCAGGTCTTGGAATCTCTTTAATAAAATCTGCAGTTTACTGGGAAAGAACAGATTAAGAAAGAAAAACAGTGCAAATCTTCTCTCCGCCAAAGCTGAGGAGGTTTTGAGAACCAGAAAGGAGGGAATGTGAGGCTGTATATCTGTCAGACACAACCCACAGATGGGCCTTGAGAAGAGATGAAACGGAGTACAATGACAGAAAATAAATCTTAATTAGTCGAACTTCTAAAAGAATGTGGAACAGATGTAATTATGTCATCTGTTATTACATTACACATTTTGGATATTATAATTTGACAAATATTTGATTACTTTTGAACAGAATAAGACAGAATATGTTGTTTACCTGCATGTCATGTGAGCATGAACCCTGACCATGCAAACGTGTTGTTAAATTCATGAAATATTAACTTAAATCTCAGGAGGTACTTTATATAAATATATTAGAACAATAATTTGTGTATTTTTAATGTGATGGGAAGACAAAAGCCCTCTAATGCCTTCAAGTAATACATGGTCGAATGACTCACTGAGTAATAATTCAAATATAATTCAAATGTGTGGATCAGAAGTTAATTAAATATGCAGTATTCCAATGTTGAAAACAAAAAAAACTCTTAAAAGTGAAATGATTTCTGCAAATCCAATCAAATATTCAGTGGCCTCTCAATTTTCTGTATAATTATAGCCACTTGACTAGTGGCTGGTGTGTGCAATTCCACAAAACTGAAAGACTTTCCAAACATGAATAATGAATAATTTATTGCCACTGTGTGAATAATATGTAATCAGTAAATAGTAAACGTAATCTAATTACAAGTATTTAGTTTGTAGAATCTGATTACATATTATGTAATCTGATTATATGTATAATCAGATTCAATAATACATACTCAGATTCTACAAATTCTTGTATTATGCTAGTCACTGTTTTAAAACAACAAAACGCACACGTTTCCATTACTAAATCACTTTCTACTGTTATCTCACACAGTTCTGGCTGCCAGACACATTTGGCTACTCAGCACAGCTGCCTCAAATCATGAAAGGATGTGGGATCTCTCGTTTTCTTACTCAAAAGATAAGTTGGAACCTTGTTAACACATTTCCGGTATGTACCTACCACATCTATACATGTAAAAACCACTTATTATGGTTGTTTTGATGTTTAAAAGCACATAAATCCTCTTTCCACCAGCATAACACATTCTTTTGGGAAGGCATTGATGGGACGCAGGTTCTCACTCATTTCCCTCCGGGTAACTCCTATGAGATGAAGGGTAAAGTGGAAGATGTAAGTGTGTCATCATGTGACATCATTTGAGAGCTCCCTCTAATGAACGCCCATCTCATTTCTCCTTTCTTTGGCTCAACACAGCTGATCAACACTGTGAAGAACAATAAAGACAAGGGACGAGCCAATCACAGCGGGTTTTTGTTCGGTTTTGGAGACGGGGGCGGTGGCCCCACACAGCTAATGCTGGACCGTCTACAGCGTGTCCGGGACACTGATTGCCTGCCAAAGTCAGTTTCCTTTACATCTGTCTGAGGGTGTAACACAAAAACATTAATTTCCTGCTGTTTAGACTATATTTAAAAAAAAAACAGACATGAAAATGCACTTAGCCTGTGGCACAAATGCATGACGTCAATGAAGAATAATTACCAGAATCAGTCGTCTTTATTTAGTAATGATTTGAGATTATCGTGATTGTGCCATCCAGAGTTCAGATGTCAAGTCCTGATGTCCTGTTCTCTCAGCTGGAATCGGACTCATCCCTCCTGTGTACGTGGGTTGGCGAGCTCTTTCTTGAGCTACATAATGGCACATACACTACACAAGCAAAGGTGTGTTTCCGTCTCTCAAAACCCAATATAGTGCACATCCTAACTGATTAAATTAGTGAACTTGCATCTGCATTAATTTTCATTATACAGTACAGGATTTGATAAAATAGATAAAGATTTTGCATTTAAAGGGGTCATATTATGCTTTTTCAACTTTAGTTAGTCTGTAATGTTGCTGTTTGAGCATAAAAAAAGATCTGCAAAGTTACAAAGCTCAAAGTCCACTTCAAAAGGAGATATTTTGTTTAACAGAAATCACTTTTCAAAAACTACAACGAACGACTCGTTTGGACTACAACGCATATTTTCCGGGATTTGAGATATCACAAATATCGACGAATGGGACGAGACCTGGTTGAGCTGCACTAGAGAAGGCAACGAGTGTTATCACTATGTCGGAGACACGCTAGCTTTCCCAAGGCAGACGAACTTAGAGTGGTTACAATCATCCGGGTTTAAATCGCGCTCAAATTGATTTGATTTTGACGCAATATTTACACTGAAGCTCGCAGGCGGCTATGGTAAGGGGCATGACATTTCCCGACCAGGCGCCGAGTGCTGCCAATCACAACACACACTGGCCCGGCTAACCAATCACAGCACATTTTGTATTTCAGAAGGCGGGCCTAAATTTGATACAGGAACTATTTGAGCCGTTCATGCCAGACTGGGGAGAGAGGTGTTGTAATAATGTAAAATATGTGAAAAAGAATGAGTTTTTGTGTTTTTTACACCCCCAAAATAAAATCAAGACTTTGGAAAAGAGCATAATAGGACCCCTTTAAATAATTTTCGAACAACCTAGTATGAGAGCCTGTTCTAGTACACCCCCAAAACAAAATCAAGACTTTGTAAAAGAGCATAATAGGACCCCTTTAAAGCATTTAATTTTGCTTCACATTACCATTTTCCATTTCTCTGACATAAGTAAGCAGGCTGTTTTTGGTTACTGTACCTTTAAGAGTGCGTAAATTACCTCAGTTATGACTGGCTAACCCACTTAAAGGCATAGTTCACAACATTAGTCATCAGATATATAAAGGGAGTGATCATTTGTTAATATGCCTAGTGTTCCAATGTCAACACTGTCGATTTCTGAATGATCATCTTGCATGGGAACTTTTTGTTAGATTATGTTTAAATTGGACTATTTTAACGAACAAGGCTATGAAATGCCTTGAGAAAAAATAATTTTTTTATTTTTATTTTTTTGTAGATAAAATTGGGAAACCGCCAATGTGAAGCTCTGCTTCATGACGTTGAGGTGGCTAGCTGTCTGGCCTTGTGTAAAACAGATAGCTTCAAATACCCAGCATGCAAACTTCAAGAGCTGTGGAGGCAAGTACTAATGCATCAAAGATCCTGGTGAGAAGAGCATAGCTAAGATCTTAAGTGACTGTGTTTTTATTTTAGATTACTTCTACTCAATCAGTTTCACGATGTGATTCCTGGCAGCTGTATTGAGATGGTTGTTGAGGATGCTTTAAAGTACTATGACGGTAAACCTGTACTACTGTCTGCATATTTTCTTCTAACCATTGATTTTAGAAGAATAAGTAGTATTAAATGAATAGTTTATAATTCAGTTTTTGTATTACTCACCCTCATGTTGTTCCACCTCTGAATTAATCTCATAAAAGTATACCAAAAAGTAGTCCATACAATTCCTCCATTGTATTCCAAGCCTTCTAATGTCATTTGATAGCATTGTGTGGGCAGTATTTTGAAATTTAAGTCATTAAAAGTGTTGCCCTTCAGCAATCTCAATCACACTTCTGCACACTCAAATTTGAGACTCATGAGAGCCAGCGGCACTCTGTATCACTGACAGCAAAACTAGTGTAATGTATCCTCACATGCATATTTGAGTACTTAAACAAGATTTGAGAGCTATGGTGGAGGAATAAGAACTTATATAATGAACTGTTCATCTTTACTACTAACTACTAGCAAATTTATCCATCTGTGCATAAAATCTTAAAATACACATTAAAACAAAACAAAAAAACATGCCCTTCAAAAGATCACTGGACTAACAAATGGACCAATAATTATTGAATTTTGTCTGCATGCTCTGAGGCGCAAGTAATTTATTATGTAGAAAAAATAGCAACAATGGCTTCCCTGATTGCAACAACTTCTAATTTTTGCTCCTATGCAACTTTGGAAGGAAGCATAGCTAAAGTTGTATGGAATATAGTGCATATGTAAAACAGATGTGTAAACATTCTGCCTATCAGCCCATCCCTTCATGTTGGGTTTGGAATGACATGAGGATGAGTAAAAGATGACAAATTATGTCATGTTTATGTCACAGATGACCTAATGAACTTCATATTTTCAGAGATATGCACCACAGGGTCAAGACTTCTTCTTGCTGCTTGTGAATCACTGGGATCCACTCCTGGGAAGGGTGCAGGATCCAGCATGGCTGTGTTGAATACTTTACCTTGGGAGAGAACTGAAGTCATATTACTGCCAGCGGAGGATGCTCAAACAAGATTAGGTGCTTTCCACAGACAAAACGCAACATTGTTCAGATGACCTTATTTTGGGTGAACCTCGAAGCTATCTCCTACTCATAATATGGTATCATCTAATGATAGGGTAAGATTTCATTAACCACATCTTCTATTATGGTCCCTACCTGTTTCTGCAGCCTTGGTGAAAGTACCTAGCGTGGGAGTAGCTCAAGTTACAGAGACGGCAGAGCCTAAGGATTCTGTTTCTGTCACAATGATGGTACTTGATTCCCTTGGAAATTTTCCATCATTCCATATTTTTCTTCGACCCACACATTTTCATCATTCAGTGGGTGCCCTTTGTGATACAGGTCGATGGGACCATTATGATGGAGAATGGCCTTTTGAAGGCCAAAATAGACCAAACGGGTCGTTTGATGTCCTTGCTTTTACTTCAAACAAACAGGTGAGTCATAATGTAGGGCCTTCAAGAAAAGTGCAAAATCTTATAAGGCTGCTTGGAGTATTTTTACAGTACTTACCGCAAGAAACTATGTTATGACTCCAGGGAAACTATTTTTGAGGGTTGCCTCGGGAACCAGTTTACTTTGTTTGATGATGTGCCTCTGTATTGGGATGCCTGGGATGTGATGGACTACCACCTTCAGACAAGGTGAGATTGTTTCTTGTCACTGCAGTAGGTGGGATCAGAGTCTGAACATGTATGAATCCAGCTTTGATCTCTGTATGAACCCAAGTTAATGTCATAATCTTAATGGCAATAACTCTTCTTTCCCAGGAAGCCTGTAATTGAGGTCATCGAGCCCGCCAAGGTGGTGAGATCAGGGACACATCAGGGCAGCGTCTCCTTCTTGCTAAGTATTAGCGGAAAAAGCACTATTAGACAGGAGATTGTTCTGGATGCTTGTTGCCCCTATGTCAAATTCAACACCCAGGTAGCAAAGACATCTTATGCTTGATATTTAATCAACCGATTGCTCAAGAAACTCGGTGAAGCGTAATGGATACCTTGTTTCCAGGTGGACTGGGAAGAGTCACATAAGTTTCTGAAGGTGGAGTTCCCTGTACAGGTGCGCAGCCCAAATGCTACATATGAGATCCAGTTTGGACACTTGCAGAGGCCCACACATAGAAACACCTCCTGGGACTGGGCTCGCTTTGAGGTAGTGTACTTGGTTTAATCCTTTTTACTCAATGGCCATCCTCGAAACATCATGGTCAACTATTTTCAGGTCACAGATATATAGCCCCTATCTTCCTGAATGCAAACCTCCAAAACTGGTCCTATCCGAAATGCCACCCTCAATCATTGCAGTTCTCCTCAAGCTTCCACATGCTGGTAACTTTGTAGTAGTAGTCTACTGTGTCCTCACTATTGTGGGTGTGGCAAAAGGGCACAACAAGGGAACATTGTGGTTGCAAAGAGATGCTCATAAGAGTCCTTTAAAAAACATAAAATTAAAAATGGGACACCTTGCGGCAGGGTTGGGCAACTCTGGCTCTCAAGGTCAACTGCCCTGCAGAGTTTAGCTCCAACCCTAATCAAGTCCTAATCAAGACAGTGGACTTTGAGAGCTAGAGTTGCCCAGCCCTGCCCTATGGTCTGTAAAATTGAGTATAGCTAAGGCTACAAGTCACCAAAGTCCACAAGTACTCTCTTTTTGGGACACGTTTGCCAAGTGTACATTTCAGTAACTTGTCCACCAATAAAATATGAAAAAAAATCATATGGTAAACCTTGATTCTTTAGCTGAAATCAGGATAAAAACTGCATTTTTTTTAGTTGGTCCAATGAATGCCCATGCACATTCTAGGCCAGAAAGACGAGATTAATGTCCTCACCAATAGGACAATTAGCTCTTTTCATTCGAAAGACTTTGCTTCCCAACACCCCCATGTTGAATACTGCAGTTTTTCCCATGGTTTTCTCAGCCACGTCTCCTCATAACATCTGTGGTTTTATGTTCTTTTGGAGAACTTTACATAATGTTTGAACTTATGTTTTAAATAATAGGTGTGGGGACACAAATGGGCTGATCTGTCTGAGCATGGCTTTGGTGTGGCTCTTCTTAATGACTCAAAATATGGCTACTCGATCCATGAAAACATCATGACCTTGTCTTTGTAAGCTACCCACGCAGAAAGAACAAACACGGCAATATCTTTCTAACACAAGTACAGTCAGGTCATTAAAATGTGTTATGATTTGGCTAACATCACCTTTTTTTCCACAGATTGCGGGCTCCAAAAGCACCAGATGCCAATGCAGATATGGGTCATCATAATTTTACCTACGCCTTGATGCCACACACAGGTTGGTACATCTTGAATTTAAAAATTATTATAAACCATTTTCAGACAACCATTAATAAAATCAATGCATTTGTAAAGGCCCCTTCCAGGATGCTTTAGTTATCCAGTACGCCTACAACCTGAACTTCCCACTCCATGTCTTTCATGGTGTCATTTCTGAACCCTGGAGTGCGTTCTCTGTAAACTCCCCTGCTGTCATCCTGGAGACCGTAAAACAGGTGCCCATTCATGAAATGTCGGTGACCTCTTCTAACAGATTTTGCCCACTGTGTTCAGCACAAACTCTGTTTCCTTTTTCTCCCAGGCGGAAAGCAGAGAGAATGCCCTTCTTATTCGCCTCTGTGAGTCTCACGGAAGCAGCGTGACTACGACATTGTCAACTTCCCTTCCACTGCATAAAGCATGGCAGTGAGTTATCAATCAATACCAATGTTCTCTTGCTGAATTGTCAAGAACACTATTCTCATAGCCTACTTTCTTTACAGTTGTGATCTCCTGGAGCGTCCTGATTCCATTATCCCTGTGTCGAAGACCACCTCTGGAATATCCTTAACATTCAAACCCTTTCAGATCAGATCTCTCCTCTTAATTATAAAGTGATCCATTTAATTGCATATCGATTATGATGCAGGTACTTGAATCACTTGTTTTCCCTAAGTAGCTGCTGTCACTTTGGAAAATTGTGGTTTATGATATTCATACACGTTTTCACTTTTAAACTTTTTTTGTAAAAAAAAAAAAACATTTAAATAAAATTGATTACTTGGTTCTTTTTTCTCCAACTCTTTGTTAGTGAAATCTTAGGGAAAAAGTAGTTAAGATGGTTGATTAAACACTAGAAGTAAAAGAAGATAAGGCCACACGCAGGCATATTACACAACAAAAATACACATATTTATATATTTGATTGCATACATATATTTCTTATTTACTTTAAAAAAGGATTAAAAAATCAGTACTGAATATAAAAAGTCTGGGTGGTCCATTACAGTAGCTTGCTGACTTTGCCTCTTCCGATAATTTAGTCTGAGTGGCATCATTTGGAACGGCCTCGTCTTGTGCCACTACTTTTCTGCTGTGACTTTGCTACAATAGAATCCAGAGAGTGATTAACATAAGACACAACAACTGACTGAGCACAGTCGGCCTCTGTATTAAAAGACTGATTTCTTTTACCTTTTGTTGCGCTTTTCCTGCAGGTTACAGAATTTCGTTTGGTTTTAATCACTTCCTCCACATGTTGGCCTTTGATTGTGTTAGTTCCAGCTTTTGGAGGAACTTAAAGGACAATATTGCAATGTAATCAGGATCTGAATACTAATGTTACTGCAAGTAGCCATATAAAAGGTGAATGTGAGATTCTGACCTTTTGAGCTTCTCTTTCCTTGTTTTCGGCTTCTTGTTCTTGTCTGCAGGTTCTGCATTGACCCTTTTCGTGCTTTTTTTTCTGTCTTTTTGAAGCATTTTGTGTTTTGGAGGTTGCATTTTCTTTCTTTACCTTTTATGTTGTCTTTTTTCTTAGCAGGTTTTTCTTTTGCTGTGCTGTCAGCGCGTGTCTTTCTGGCTTTCTAGAGTGAAGCAGATGTTGTTTAAAGTTCTTTCATCTGTTCATGAACCCAAGTGACAGAAATGCAAAGTACCAGCATCTAATTTTTTAATCAGTGTAATCGTGATCATCTTTCTGCCTTTTCCACTTGATTTTGCGAGGTTTGGCACCTAATGCCGGAATATTTATTATTAATATTTAGACTGACATGACGGTAGGCCATCAAAGAGAGGAAAAGTTCAAGGGTTTCATGTATAATTGAGTAAAATAATGGCGGATATTTTAACTAAACAATGTGATTTTATTCTTAAAGTTGAGATGCATGTTAATTTAGAAATGCACTGTTCATGTTTTTTTAACAAGCAAATTGAGCTTAGCAACTGCAAACGTTTTTCCTTTAAGCAACAGACAAAAAAAGAATGAAAGTATATGAACAAGAAATGCAATATAACTTCAGAAGTTGTTTTTGTTGTTTTAAATTTGAGCAAAAAAAAACTGAATGGTTTGACTTCAACTTTGTAGTATTAAATAAAATTAAAATATATAAAATCCTTTAAAATATGTTATGCAATCAATTTATGTAATGAGTAAAACAAAGGTGCTACCGCAGTAGTTTTGTTTAAAGGGGTCATATGATGCTTTTTTAAAGATCATTATTTTGTGTATTTGGTGTAACAG
>NW_015536544.1:508305-528835 GCF_001515605.1 Sinocyclocheilus anshuiensis
GGAAATGTAACGCCCCTTACCATAATCGTGAGCTTCATCTTTCAAAATAAATGTAAGGACAGTAAATAATGTCATTAGTTTTACCATCAGTTCAAGCCCGAAAGGGGAACAGACAGCTGACTCTACTGTGATGTGACGCTGTCGCTCTCTCTCTCACACACACACACACGATGCGCAAAACTCCGCATTTGAACAGTCAATAGCAAATACTTAAACTAGTAACAAAACATACTTACAGTCGCTGATTCAGAAGCGTCAGATTGTCATAGCAAAGACAGAATTACCTCCTCTCCTAGGTTCACGAAACGGTCGTCCATAAAATGCATTGCTGTTCTGTTGTAAGTAATCTTAAAGATTCCTAAATGCATCTACTTTCGGAAGGCCAAATAAAGTGCTTTTGCTTTCGCCTAGAAACACACAGCGTCTCCCTGACATGGCTGCTTCAACACTAACTGCGGTTACTGAAACCACGCCTTCTTTCTTTGCATGCACATTTGGGCGCATTATGCAAATATTCCCACATAGTGACCTAGATATGTGGGGGCGTGTTAGAACGAGCCGTTTTAGGGGGGTGTGGCAGAGTCTTAACTTTGATAAAGAATATCTCTTTGGTTTTGAGACTTTAGTCTTTGCAACTTCAGGGATCTTATCTATTCACGAACAGCTTGTAACACTCCAAAGAGAAAGGAAAACTTGAAATCGCATCATATGACCCCTTTAAAATCAAATTATGTCAATGTAATTTTATCATAAAATGAAATGACAATCCTACACAAAATGTAATTTGTTGTGCTGAATGTCTTCATACTTCCTTCACAATTAACTTTCACTTTTCAGACATGACATCTTGCAATTTTGGGAAATGACAGATTGGCCAAAATAAAACAAACAAACAAAATAGACAGTTGCCAAATGCATGTTAGGAGCAAAAAACGTCTGATTCCAATTGATTGCTAGTCGACCGGAGCATATCTAGTAATTGAAATCTGGAAAACATTAGAAAGTGAGTTACCTGAACAAAATCTCTGCTCAAAGATAGTTTCCAATCCCGTTGAAATACTTCTGATTTAAGTGCGCCTCACAGATGGGTTTGTCAAATGCCTTGTCAGACAGATTTGAAAGAACATTCTCCCTGAAAGAGTTAAAGGCACAATATGTAATTTTCGCTGCTAGAGGGCATGTATTCAAAATAAACAGAGACAAAGGCTGGGTGACTGGGTGTGGAATCATGGTCGTCGTCACCGGTCTATTAAAACGCACAACATATTAAAGGGGTCATATATGATGCTATTTTAAAGATCATTATTTTGTGTATTTGGTGTAACAGAATATGTTGACATGCTTTAATGTTCAAAAAACACATTATTTTTCAAATACTGTACATTGTAGGTCCTCTATGCCCCGCCTCTCTCAAACACGTCGTTTTCAACAAAGCCCCCTCCTTTGACAAGCGCAGTCTGCTCTGATTGGCCAGCTGACCCAGTGCATTGTGATTGGCCGAACACGTAACACTTCAAAGAAAAAGGAAAACTTGAAATCGCATCATATGACCCCTTTAATGCGTATTTGGTGTTTCCATGTTTTCTACAAAACCGGAAATCTAGGGGGTTATGACGTGATTGGCAGGCGACACAATGACACTATAGACACGCTCCGTGTCACTAGTTAAAATTGCTTATTTCTTATTTTAATAAAAAAATATTACATATTGTGCCTTTAAATATGCCGTTTCACTGGTCACAGATAAGTTGACAGCACTGTAAACTGACACTTTCGTATAAATTGCAACTCTGCCGAGAACAGCGTAAAACTATAAAACCAGTGTCGCATTGTGCCCAATATCAGCATTGACCTTAAAGGGGACCTTAAATATGATGCAATTTAAATTTTTCCTTTCTTTTTGGAGTGTTACAAGCTCTTGGTGCATAAAGAAGATCTGTAAATTCGGCCAATCACAACGCACTGGATAGCTGGCCAATCAGAGCACACCTCGCTTTTCAGACCAATGAACTTTGTAAAAATCGACGCGTTTCAGAAAGGCGGGGAATAGAGGAGAGTATGTGGAAAGTATGTGTATGTGTACGGTATGTGGAAAATAATGTGTTTTTTGAACCTTAAACCAGATAAACACATCTCATTACACCAAATACACAAAAATAATGTTATTTTTAGCAGCATCATATGACCCCTTTAACAATTTCCATGACGTAACATTATACGAGTGGTGCCGGTCAAACCAAAATAAGAGACTAGAACACCACAATATCTAAAAAAAAAAAAAAAAACTCTTGTCTTTTTGTCCTCAAAACTCAACATCCTGCGTGGGCTCTCTTTAGTGTAGAACCGCAGATGGGCGTGTTTCGGAAGATCGTCTACTGAGGTGAAGCGGAAAAAACCTGACATCCCAAATCGGAAAACCACGTCTATCGGCTGCTGGGACTGATGTTTACTGGGCTTGTGTTTACCGTCGTCATCATTTTTAATGGGCGTAAGTGTGAGTCTGACCTCTTTTCCTCTGTACTGGGCTTTGATGCAGTAGAATGGGACCTTGGGATGGGATGTTGAGTTCGCTTGTTTGGGAGAAAAGGGTCTTTAGTAACTAATACATTTATATTTTCTATAAATTAATGAGGGGAATTTTTTTTTTCTTATAACTTGAGTAACAGGATTGAAAGTTGAGCTCAAGTCACCTCTACAGCTTGTGTAAATATTTAGGAACATTTAATGATTTACTTGTCTTCCCGCCCACTTGTTACAACTTTATTTTATTTTTTATAATACGTGGAATCCTTTAGTAACCGTATTTGTGCCTCTAATGGTTAAAATATAAAAACACAACAAAGTAAACCGTAAGTAATAAGTGGACAATAATAGCATTCATACTCGTATACGAATATGTGTAAACTAACGAAAATCATCTGACAGGCGTTCTGTGCTAGTTTTCAGAAAATCTTTCCCTCATGCTGAACGATGCTGTTATGAAAGTCTGCTGCAAGTGCTGAGCAAGTACATGCAAAGTTCATGAATTGTCGCTTAGCTACGTGTGCTCCAAAATAGAAAGTAGGATAATGTTCAGTAAATCGATGATTAAATTAACTGAAGCGAATCGTGCACCAACCCACCGTCTGAATAGATATCCTCAAGGCCAAGAGGTAAAAAACATCTCTACAATATAAATGTAACAGTGAATTTTTAAGAATTAAACTGGAATAAACTCTAAATAGCATCTATTCACATTTTAAAGATAGGCCATTCCCATAGTATTCTCATTTATTAGTAGCAAAAAAACAAAACAACACTACTAAACTAAATAAATTGTATCTATCTTCAAAGGTCCTGAAATATGCAGCAATGTGATAAAAATAAAATTTTAATTATGATTTTATTAAATTTTAATTTTAATAAAAATGTGTAAAAATACACATGAACATTTTTAAGACAAATACATGAGGTGAGATAAATCACTAAGAGCTGTTTATTCTCTGGATGACACTGACAAACAAGTGACAAATTCCATTTATAGTGACATTTGGTCCAAAACGTCGGTTGCTCAATTTGAGCAACATTAGTCAACATTTTGACTAATCATGTGAAGAGCTTACAAAATGCATACTGTTAGATTTTTTGTTTTAGAAGCACAGTTTATAAACACGAACAGATTCTGTACACATTTCAGCAATATTATTCAACAAATGCTGACTGGTTCACTGTAGTGCATTCATCATAGTCTGTGCTTGTTTGAGTTCTGGAAAACAAAAACAAGGAAATTTACAATATACATAATACAATATACACTCAAAAATATTTAGCTCTAAATTAAAGATTTATGCATTTGAATTGCACACAACATTTCCATCCAAACATGCAGCTTTTCACGTCACAAGATGTTAATTGATGGAGTCGTGTTGATTGATTATGGATTGTGATTTTTTTTTTTTTTTTTAAAGGGGTGGTTCACTGTTTTTTTTTCTAGGCTTGATTGTGTTTATGGGGTGCAGTCTAACATGTGTTTATTTGTACATTTGTTTAAAAAAAAAAAAAAGCATTATTTTTTCACATAATTTACCTTTATTCCAAACCGCTCTGTCCCTTCTCTGAGAAACGCACTGCTCATTTCCTGCTTTTATGAAGCCCTGCCCTCAGAAATAGGCGATGGGCTCTGATTGGTTAGCTAGCCCAGTGTGTTGTGATTGGCTAAACCGCCTCTAGTGCGCGTCCAAGCGTCCCGCCCCTCACCTCAGTGGCATGTGCTGTTGTATTGTAAACAACGGCGTCGTTAATATTGCTTATCAGTTTGAGCCCGATTGAGAAGCAGAGGATATTATTGAAGAGGATCGTGCTTGGAGCTGAGCTGAATGAGAGCGAGAAAGAGAGAGAGATGGAGAGCATGAGCAGAGCAGGGGGACGCGAGGAACAGGATTGAGAACCGCTGCTTTAGAACACTGATTTTGAATCCTGTGAATCCATTAGAATCGTTAGAAGACAGAATCGCGATTCATATATACATAGATTTTTTACGTGCACCTCGAGTTTTCTCTTCCTCTTCTCTAAAGCAGTGCTGCATGGCCTCGCCCCCTTTGCTGCCTTTTCCCAGGGGCAGGGTATATCTGGGTTTGTTACGTCATGAACTTTAAAAGACGATATCTCCGTTTGCATTGAACTTTCAGCTTTGTAACTTTGCAGATATTGTTTATGCTCAAACTGCAACATTACACACTAACTAACGTTTAAAAAGTGAAATCGCAATCAACCACCCCTTTAAATCAGCTGTTTAGACTCATTCTGACGGCACCCATTCACTGCAGAGGATCCATTGGTGAGCAAGTGATGTGATGTTAAATTTCTCCAAATCTGTTCTGATGGAGAAACAAACTCATCTACATCTTGGATGGCCTGAGAGTGAGTCAATTTTCAGCAAAATTTAATTTTTTAGTGAACTATTGCTTTAAAACACATTCAGTTTATTAGTACTGTTACATAACTCTTGCCAGTTTCATACCAGTTTCATGTGTGCACTGCATTTATTACATTAAACCGAATGGATGGAAATGTTATTCAAATACATAAATCTTACTGATCCCACAAGGAAAGTCACCTGTTAGCAGTACTCTGAACTTGTCAGCAGTGATGGAGACAACAGTGGTCTTTGTGGAGTCTGTCTCGGGGTCCTGAGCCTGAAGTCTGAGCTGGACTGTGGGTTCATTCACATGCTTCAGTTCACTGGAGCTCAAGGTGTAATCGACCCGCCAGTTCACCGCTTCCAGACGACCCACTAACATGGATCACAATAGTACATTTCAATGAATGATCTGGACTGTATTTCTATTTTTTGGTAATACTCACAGCGCAGACTGCTCTCCCTCAGCTTTTCCTGTAGAGCGCTGTGTTTATCCTCATATGATTTACACAATCCGGTGGTGTGCTCTAAAAACAGACATGTAAATGTGTTAAGTTTTAAGTATAACTTTGAAAAAGTTGATAAAACACATACAGTGGTTATAGAAAAGAATCACCCCTCTTTAAAATAATCACATTTTGTTGCTTTGCAGCCTGAAATGAAGACAGACACAATTTTTGTTTTAACCAGCTGTATGTACTCAGTGCAACTTATAACATCCAAGTGAAAGATATAACACCAACATGTCAGAAAAAAAAAATCTGAATCACTGAGTTGGAAAAAGGATCACCCCTTGTGTCAGTATTTTGTTGAACCACTTTTTGCTTTAATTACAGCCTTCAGTCTGTTGGGATATGTCTCTGTCTCCACTAACTTTGCACATCTAGACTTTGCAATATTTGCTCACTCTTCTTTGCAGAACTGCTCAAGTTCAGTTCAATTTGATGGTGAGTGTTTGTGGACTGCAGTCTTCAAGTCATTCCACAGATCTTCGATGGGGTTTAAGTCTGGGCTCTGACGAGGCCATGCAAGGACATTCAGCTTTTCTATACCCACTGTATCCTTACCTTTAGGGAGGCCAAGCTGCTGAAGTTCACTGGAGAGAGATTCACTGTCCACGTCATGCTTAGCAGCACTGGACAGAATGAAACTCAGCACTGCTATACTGGCTTTAATGTCTCCACTTTCTGGAAAAAAAAAGAAAAATAGACAAATTAGCAAGAGATATGGCATAAAATACCAACAGATAAGACATTTATGTAAGAATGCATAAAATATCGGTACCATATCAGTTATCAGCCAAAATGAAATGTTATAATAATTATCAGTAAATAATTCATTCATCTAATTTATTTATAAAGCACTTTTAAAAGGTATATAATGGATATTTAATTGTGCTGCTCATTTCCTCGATTTTTACATTTAAATTATCTTTGACATTATCTAATGTTCACTTAACACTAATAATTTAAAGCTGCAGTCCGTAACTTTTGGCGCTCTAGCGTTTAATAAACAGAACTGCGTGCGTCTTGTGGAAGAACATTGTAGCCGAGCTACTTCTCAGCGGTACCTACTTGAACCAGTCTAAATAGTCCGAATATAAACACTTATTATAGGTGTACCGTAGTGATTCAGGACAAGCCAAAAACACGGTTTGGAAAATGGATTCATGGTGTACTCGCTTATTATATACATTTTGAACACAAAAAAAGTTACGGACTGCAGCTTTAATAACACTGTTAAATGTGTCTTTAGCAAATCTCAAATATCCATTTTTCACAGTGTACATTTTAATGTTGTGATGCTTAAATTCACTTGTAGGCTGTTTGATTGATTGATTGATTGATTGACATCAACATCAAATCATTCATGGAAAACTCAACAATAATAAGATTTAAAATAGTCTTAACAGTATTATTTTCACCAACAAACAAAATTAAAATAAACAAGTAAGTAAATAAATTATATTTTAATTTTCCTTTAAAAATGTTCATTAATGTACTTGGAGTATAAATGTTTCCAAGTATCATTTAAAACATGACACTCTTAATACAATTCTTTAGCATTAAAAACTACTAATTTTAGTTTTTATATTAGATTTAATGTTCCATTATTTAATATATATTGTAGAATTTTGATATCAGCCATAACACAAAAAGATAAGCTAATCAGTACTGGCCAGAATCATATTGGGAATACCTAACTTGATTTATAGTCATTCATTTTATTTCACACTTTACAATTACTGAGATCACATGACCCAAAAACTGTGATTCACTCACCAAACTTTGCATCTGAGGTTAGTTTTGAAACTTTGTCATACTGAAAACAGATAAACAGATAATTATATATCAGTTAGACGAGGACTATCTATTCAGAAAACATAACACGACTGCTGTCTCCAGTGCTGTCTTACATCGATGTCTTCATCGAGCAGATCTTTAATGACTTGCACGCACAGAAGTTTCATCTTGACGCTGGACTGTGAAGAACAGCAGTGAAGAAAATGACTTGCTGTGCAGAGAGCATCAAGACAAACAACACAGCACCTATTAAAGAAGTTAGACTTGCCATTCTAGCTAAGGTGCTCATTTCTGCAAGGACCCAGTCAGGACAGTCGAGATCTCCACAAAAGCGGAATCTCTGAAATAAAAGAAAGCAGCAAAATGGGTTCATTAAGAATTTACCTTTAGGGAGGCCAAGCTGCTGAAGTTCACTGGAGAGAGATTCACTGTCCACGTCATGCTTAGCAGCACTGGACAGAATGAAACTCAGCACTGCTATACTGGCTTTAATGTCTCCACTTTCTGGAAAAAAAAAGAAAAATAGACAAATTAGCAAGAGATATGGCATAAAATACCAACAGATAAGACATTTATGTAAGAATGCATAAAATATCGGTACCATATCAGTTATCAGCCAAAATGAAATGTTATAATAATTATCAGTAAATAATTCATTCATCTAATTTATTTATAAAGCACTTTTAAAAGGTATATAATGGATATTTAATTGTGCTGCTCATTTCCTCGATTTTTACATTTAAATTATCTTTGACATTATCTAATGTTCACTTAACACTAATAATTTAAAGCTGCAGTCCGTAACTTTTGGCGCTCTAGCGTTTAATAAACAGAACTGCGTGCGTCTTGTGGAAGAACATTGTAGCCGAGCTACTTCTCAGCGGTACCTACTCGAACCAGTCTAAATAGTCCGAATATAAACACTTATTATAGGTGTACCGTAGTGATTCAGGACAAGCCAAAAACACGGTTTGGAAAATGGATTCATGGTGTACTCGCTTATTATATACATTTTGAACACAAAAAAAGTTACGGACTGCAGCTTTAATAACACTGTTAAATGTGTCTTTAGCAAATCTCAAATATCCATTTTTCACAGTGTACATTTTAATGTTGTGATGCTTAAATTCACTTGTAGGCTGTTTGATTGATTGATTGATTGATTGACATCAACATCAAATCATTCATGGAAAACTCAACAATAATAAGATTTAAAATAGTCTTAACAGTATTATTTTCACCAACAAACAAAATTAAAATAAACAAGTAAGTAAATAAATTATATTTTAATTTTCCTTTAAAAATGTTCATTAATGTACTTGGAGTATAAATGTTTCCAAGTATCATTTAAAACATGACACTCTTAATACAATTCTTTAGCATTAAAAACTACTAATTTTAGTTTTTATATTAGATTTAATATTTAATGTTCCATTATTTAATATATATTGTAGAATTTTGATATCAGCCATACCACAAAAAGATAAGCTAATCAGTACTGGCCAGAATCATATTGGGAATACCTAACTTGATTTATAGTCATTCATTTTATTTCACACTTTACAATTACTGAGATCACATGACCCAAAAACTGTGATTCACTCACCAAACTTTGCATCTGAGGTTAGTTTTGAAACTTTGTCATACTGAAAACAGATAAACAGATAATTATATATCAGTTAGACGAGGACTATCTATTCAGAAAACATAACACGACTGCTGTCTCCAGTGCTGTCTTACATCGATGTCTTCATCGAGCAGATCTTTAATGACTTGCACGCACAGAAGTTTCATCTTGACGCTGGACTGTGAAGAACAGCAGTGAAGAAAATGACTTGCTGTGCAGAGAGCATCAAGACAAACAACACAGCACCTATTAAAGAAGTTAGACTTGCCATTCTAGCTAAGGTGCTCATTTCTGCAAGGACCCAGTCAGGACAGTCGAGATCTCCACAAAAGCGGAATCTCTGAAATAAAAGAAAGCAGCAAAATGGGTTCATTAAGAATGTTTACGTCTATTGCATTTGCCTCTGCGTACTTGAAACGTTAGCGTTCGCTATCCACTAATCACAGCGGACACGTATTATAATTGTAATGGTTTCAAATTTGAAACCAGAATAAACCGAGCTCTTGTTCATTAAGAAATAAGATAAATAATACCATTTTGACATGTATTCAGTCAGTCAGCTGCTCTTCTACTTCTTCTTGTGGTAAAGTAACAGTGGCTAACAAGCTTTACGGTGCATCCTACTGGACTGGCTGTATCAGTGTTGCAGTTTATCGTGTTATTATATTATACATTATAATTACATTGTATGTTAACAAAATGTATGTAATGATGATATTTATAAGCAAATAAACAACCCAGAAGCAGCAGATGCCAAAGATGCGCTACGTTTGTATAGGTCATCGCAAAAATCGGACAGGTAAAGTGACCTTTTGAAGCGTTTCTTGAGTAGCAAATCAGCATAGCAGAATAAACTACATTTTAAAATATTCAAATAGAAAACAGTTCATTCAAATTGTAAAAATATTTCACATTACTACTGTATTTTTGATCAAATGCAGCCTTCAAAAGGCTAAAAGAGACTTAATTAAAAATGTTCAAGTAAAATGATAAAATAAACGTTTAAAAATCACAATGATCTCAAACTTTTGACAAGCACTGTAACAGTTATCGTACAGGTAAATTAACTGAAAGCCTCGCACATTCAAGTTACAAATGGTCGCGTCAAAAATAAGGTGGAAACGTCGCCTTATACATTATATCCTTATACAAAAATACATCAACTATTTAAAAGCATTGTTTAAATGGCTGGGAAGACAGAAGAGGGCGCGTGAGACTAATTGAGATCCGTTCACTCGAGAGAGGAAGCGTTGCTAACCTGACAGAGAAGACATGAGAGCTCGTGTTTTACGCTGCGCAGATAAACTGTAGGACCATGATCCTAACACGGCAATATTTCTCTGTCCACATCAAAAGGAATTTGGCGTATCCTTGGTTTATTTATGGAGCGTGCTTCCATTGCGTCTTTTGCTCTTATAATCCGAGATTAACTCTAAAACAAGGTAAGTTAACGTAAAATAAACTACAACCTTCCTCTGTAATCAGACTAATTATATACACTATAATTCATTTGCACACTTTTTGTTTCGGAAATGCACTTATACAGTAGACTTTAATCGTTTTAAATAATCAAATGAGGCAATAGGGGGAGAGCGGGGGCACAAAGTAACACTTTTTGACTTTCTCAAATTGTGTAAATCCACATGGGGTTCAGAGTATAATTTTTGTATCCACAGTAATTTCACACTTGTCTAGTACAAATATGTCGCTTTGTTTCATAATTACAGTGTATACGTTTTTCTTTATTTACCCTCAAAAATTGGAAGTGAAATGTGACAACATGCCCCGTAGGTGGGGTACATTGTAACATCTGAGGGGCACGTTGTAACATGACCATATAACAGCTTAAAATGTTATCTGATAGCATTAAAAAAATATACAAGGCAAACTAAAATATTTTGTCAATAAAATAAAATATTTATTTAAAATGAAATAATGCCGTTTTTTAAGAATTAAAAATAATCCGATTTTGGAGTTTGACAATGAACACATTGCAACCATGCTTGAGAAGGCACACATAAATGAGCCAAAATGCTTTACATGTATTGAAATAATAATTTCTTAACATTAAACATTGACTGTTAGTCTTTATTCACCGTTTCTCGTCGTTTATCATTGAAATGTATTAAAGTAAATAGTGTGAATTACATCGCTAATGTCATAGAATAGCACGGCAGGGCACATTGTAACGCAGTGTTACAACATACCCTATCTGCGCAACTGGAATTTGTTACAATTTACCCCGCGTTACTTTGTGCCCCGCGCTCCCCTAACTAAACATTCTATCTTTCTAGACAACATAACTTTATCCAGTTTTGTTTTTCCCCCAGAAAATGCTCCACTTTTATACAACAGAAATTACAGTCATACAGTCTTATTCCATCAGGAAGGATCAATGAGTCTGTTTGTTGGAGGAATAAATAATGTTCTACATTTTGATGTAGGTAGTCGTCAGATTGTGGAGGTAATTATTAAACTGGAACTGGTTATTAATATGTAAATGTTATGTGACATTTTACAATGCAATTATAATTACTATAGGATTTTGCCATTTTCGTTGAAATAATTTACTCAAATAATTTAAAAATAATTTATTTATATAAAATAATTTTATTTCAAATAAATAAATAAAGGTAGGGTGTGAACCACTCATAAATTGGAGAAGTAACTCAGCATTGACTCAAATGATATTCTAACCCTGCACTTTCTGACCAATTCTGTTAAGGCTTAAATTAAGAGCTCTGACTTTTAGCACTGGTTGTAATTAGTAAGTCTAGCCTATGTTCAATTATAGATTTCAGTAACTGTAGGCTGTGACGCACACAGACTGTTGTGTCCATATTGAACGTGTCTGTGAATGAAAAGGTCTATTTCAGGTGTCGATGAAAGATTTATTTCCACAGACAAGTCCAATCTGTTCCTATAGTTGCAATAAATAATTAAAATGTTAATTGTGTGATTGATAAGTGATAAAAAATTATCTCCATGGTTGCTTTATACACATTTAGGTAAATAATTGTGTACACATAGTCTTATATTTTGAATTAAAAATAACTTCTACATAAATATTGCAAAGTGTTGAGATTTTGTGACCAAGATAATAATACAATATTTTAATTTTTATATATTTTATTTATTTTTTAGAACTTTACCCTGAATCCAAACTTAAGGTGTGGGGAGGTGAGTTTTATAATTCTTTTGAAGTAGAGAAAAAAAGAAAGAAAGAACAAATTGAGTTTTGTAGTTTGACAGTCTTACTGATATTCCTCCATCTATACAGAGCCCTTGTGAAAATGTAGTCACAATAATTGAGAGATTTCAAGACTACACATTTGTATGTGGAACGAATGGAGATCAGCCAAAGTGTTGGAAACTGGTAAGAAATAAAAATACATCTTTGGCATAGTCTGCTACATATTTAGAAATGCAGAGCTTCTTCTAAACGTTGCCTTGCGGTTTACTTTTTGTAGTAAGAGCATCCTGAGAAAAAAAGTGTAGCTCTCTGTTTGAATTTTGAGTTTTAACTTGCATCATGTATCATTTTGAATGACACTTTGTTATTTTGTGCCTGCTCGCAACGTGCCTCATTCACCAATAATTTCATAAATCACCACCAGATTCACAACAGAAGCATGCGACATTTGATACTCACACTGTAAGATAAAACTGAAAAGGTACTGGTAATTTTCTGCAATGACATTATTTGTTAAAGCGATAGTTCACCAAAAAATGAAAATTACCCCATGATTTACTCACCCTCAAGCCATCAAGACTTTCTTCTTTCAGACGAATGCAATCGGAGTTATATTAAAAAATGTCTAGGCTAATCCATGCTTTATAATGGGAGTGGATGGTAGCCCAAAGTCCAAAAAATTGCACCCATTCATTATAAAATAAGGGGGGTGTTAATAAAGGCCTTCTGAAGTGAAGCAATGCGTTTGTGTAAGAAAAATATCCATATTTACAACTTTATAAATCTTAATCTCTAGCTTCCGCTAACTGTCGTACTCGTGTTCACGAGAGAGTGGCCTCACCCTCAAGCCATCCTAGGTGTATATGACTTTCTTCTTTCAGACGAATGCAATCGGAGTTATATTAAAAAATGTCTAGGCTAATCCATGCTTTATAATGGGAATGGATGGTAGCCCAAAGTCCACAAAATTGCACCCATTGATTATAAAATAAGGGGGGTGTTAATAAAGGCCTTCTGAAGCGAAGCAATGCGTTTGTGTAGAGTGGCGTCCAGCGGATGACGTAGCACGTAGGCAAACACAGTGATGAACGCGGACGCGCAGAGGAGAGAGCAAAACAAAACATTTTAAAGATACAAGGATTTTTAAAGAAAAATGTCGGAGGATTTCGATATAAGCCAAGAGGACGTAAACAAATCTTGTTTCTCGCGAGACTAGCATATTCTCACCAGAGCTTACGCTAAAGCGACCATCCAGTTACCAGTTAGCGGAAGCTACCATCCACTCCCATTATAAAGCATGGACTAGCCTGGAAATTATTTAATATAACTCTGATTGTATTCGTCTGAAAGAAGAATGTCATATACACCTAGGGTGACTTGAGGGTGAGTAAATCATGGGGTAATTTTAATTTTTGGAAATCATGGGGTAATTTTCATTTTTGGGTGAACTATCCTTTTAAGTTTACAAACATTTCCTTTACCTAAAACACCAAAAAAAAGTGATTTTCAAACTACAGGTAAAACCTGAGAAAAATCAAAACAAAATTCTTAAAAATGAGTAATTTCTCAAAACAAAACACAGAAAACAGTTTTAATACATGCTTAGACTATGTGTAATCATGTTTAGGACCTCGCATTTGTCGACTTTACAAGTTGCATTTTTGTAGATGTGTAGTCTCAGATTGTAAATTTTAGTGTAAGTTTAGAATAAAATTTAGTGAAAGCTGTGATGAGTAATAATTGATGTGTGACGGTTTACATTTGTGCACACAAATATGTGAATGAGAACCAGTGTCTTACTAGTTGATGCTGGATGGCAAGCTGATTTTTATATAATTATTCTCAGGATTGAATTTTGTTAATTAACAGTTTGATTTTCAGTTAGATCAAAACTCTTGATATGAGGAATAGACTTTTTGCTAGTAAAAAAGTAATTTTTACTATGGCATTTCCAACAGTAAAAATGTGATTTTTTTTTATATAAACAATTACATAATTACTCACAGATATACAAATTCTGGATAGCAAAAATTTAATTCCAACTAGTCAAAAATGTAATTCTTGATGTCTGTAATTACATTTTCAATTGTGGATATCTATAATTCATATCTTGCAAGTGTATAAATGTTAAAATGGCTTGCCATATCTCTGTTCTCTATAATAATGTCTCTTTCCCAAAGTTTCCAAGAGAAAGCAATCATTCCACAGAGGTTGTAGACGGCACAGGAATCTCACCTTATACATGTTCACAAAACTCCTTGTCGCTGGTGGCAGGTATGTGGGAGCACAAGCAGCTTGATGTTTTGATCTGCTCAGACTTTGTGAATGAGCTGGGGGATTTTGGTTGCTTATTTAGTGTAACACCTAGGCTTTCTTTGGTTATAAACAGATGGAGATCTCTATGTGGCAGCTCCTCTGTACAGTGATGGAACCCTGCTGCAGTTTCGCAGAAAAGCTGGACAACGAAACAGCGTATGGATGTATGATCAATGGGTCTCAGGTTGGTTGAATTACACAATTTTCACTAAAACTAGTAGAAGAAAACTTATTTTATGTAAATACACAAATACTTATTTTATGTATAAATAGTTTTTTTGTAATTGAGAACATCCCCAAATATCCCCAAAGAAAGGTTAGATCAGACTTAAAGGGATAATTCACCCAAAATTATCTTAATTAAAATTTGGTCATTATTAAGTTGTTACAAACCTGTATGAGTTTCTTTCTTCTGCTGAATATAAGAGAAGATATTTTGAAAAATGTTGGTAAACAAACAGTTGCTAGTCCCCATTGACTTCCATAGTATGGAAAAAATATAATCGAAGTCAGTGGCTACCAGAATACCAACATTGTTTGGATACCAACATTCTTCAAAATAATTCAAAATAACTTCTTTTGTGTTCATCAGAAGATAGAAATGAAGAATTCACTTCCAGAATAAAAAAAATCCTGATAATTTACTCACCTCCATGTCATTCCAAGATGTTCATTTCTTTCTTTTTTCAGTCGCAAAGAAATTAAGGCTTTTGAGGAAAACATTCCAGGATATTTGTCCATATAATGGACTTCAATGGGAGTCAACGGGTTGAAGGTCCAAATTGCTGTTTCAATGCAGCTTCAAAGGGCTCTACACGATCCCAGCCGAGGAATAAGGGTCTTATCTAGCGAAACGATCAGTCATTTTCTAAAAAAGAATAAAAATTTCTATGCTTTTTAACCACAAATGCTCGTCTTGCACTAGCTCGACTGCACGCATTACATAATCACGTTGGAAAGGTCACGTGCGACGTACTGTATGTGGAAGCACCAACCCAGCGTTTACAAAGCGAACGTGCAAAGAAAGTCAAACGCCCTTTACAAAAAAAGGTAAAACAACGATGTCAGTCGATTTTGAAGTTGGAAGAAAAAATTAGATTTTTCGCCCTACCCTATCTTTCTGAACCGGAGTGCACAGACGAAGAGCTAACCGCGCGTGACCTTTCCAACGTGATTACATAATGCATGAATTTGCATTTGAAATCCATTATATGGAGAAAAATCCTAGAATGTTTTCCTCAAAAACCTTAATTTCTTTGCGACTATCGAAAGAAAGACATGAACATCTTGGATGACATGGGGGTGAGTAAATTATCAGGAAATTTTTATTCTGGAAGTGAACTAATCCTTTAATACAGGTTCGGAATAACTTAATGATGACCAAATTTTGGGGTGAATTATCCCTTTAAGTAACTCGTAGATATAACTTTGCTAAACTGGCATCTTATAATGCTCTAATTAGTACATTTACTTTAGTATGGATTTTAGTGAATGTAAAGAATGTTTGTGCACAGTGTGGGCTGAGCAAGAGAAATGTCATCAGTTGCTGACCTTGCCTCTGCTGACTATTTTCCCAAGCTGCAGCTATCAAAATACAGCTTAGTCATGTGTTTCTCTCTTAAATCAGGTTTCTCATTTCAAAATGAAAGGTGAGGTTAACTGATATGAGTAAAAAATGTGGAATGAGTAAAGAAATAATTCATGACTCATTCATACCCCCCCCCCAGAACCCACTTTTATTTCCAGTTTTCTGGCCAAGGACAAGAATGACCCCTTGAATGAGAAGATATATGTCTTATTTCGTGAGAAAAATTCAGACACGAGTCCAGAAGCGGATCCTTGGATATCTAGAGTAGCCAGAGTGTGTAAGGTATGTTTCTCACTTACATATGAAAAATGTGGCGGTCCTTTGTGAGGCTTCCTACACGAACCCACCTAGTCTGAGAGAACCATTGTTGTGGAAAAATTACCTTTGACATCAATTTGATCATCCTACACATTTCAAGGAGGATGAATGGTTTTATCTTATAAAGTCATCTAATTGTCACAGATTAGTTACCATAAATTATTCAGGAGGTGGAAATTTGAGGACTTTGAAGAGCTCATATAGATGTTCAAATTCAACACTTCCAAGCCTTCCTGGCATCCAAGAAGTTATCGCACTTCTGTTAGCAGTTTTAGCAAGGACAACACCACTGTTATCATCAAAGTTAGGTGAAAGCATCTACAGCAGAACACAAGACTGCAGGACAGAGATCAGATTCTGGAAACAAAGCATGAGCCACAGAAGTTGTGTTCTTGATATGAAGTGCAGTGAAATGAAGAAACCTTCCAGGGCTTATGAATGAAAACTTCAGTCTGCTGACAGCAGAACATTGTCCACCTTTAAAAACATCAATCTCTCATAGGTCGATGAGGGCGGTCCCAAGCAGTTACTCCAGAACATCTGGACCTCCTTTCTGAAGGCACGACTTGTGTGCGGGATTCCTAGAGAGTCACTATACTTTAACCGCCTGCAGGACGTTTTCATCCAGCATGCTGACGACTGGAGGGATTCACAAGTGTATGCGCTCTTCTCCAGCAGCTGGTAAACACTGTTTATTATTATTATTATTATTATTATACTAACATTTCTGAACGCTACTCAATTTTCAAGCTACATCCACCAAACTCAGCCCAGATCTTCAGACTGTTCTTAGAGCCCGTTTTGTATCGTATCGGCGTTTCGTGCAGATGGATCCGGCGATTTGGGAGCCTGAAACCGCTATTTTTTGAAACCGGTTCCCAGAGTGGATAAATCTGAAAACGACACCCTTGCGTTTTCATGTGTACAGCCAATCTGTATTTTTTTAAACGATGATGTCATCACCCCACGTCTCAAACCTAGTCAGACACCGCTACGTCACGTAACAGCAACAACAACTAAATAATGGTGGACTACATGCTTGTGTTCGTGCTGCAGAAGCTACTGAGCCTATTAGCTTTACTAAAGCAAAATCTACTGCAAAATCGTCTTGTTGTTGTGTTGGGTTTGTATACAGCGCACAACGTTTATGCGCATGCTCCTAGTCTTCTCCATTTTTAGTGTATCTCTGTGGCAGAATTACAGCGCCACATACTGGTCTGGCGTGTATACTACATCGTTTTGAGTCCGTTTCAGTGGTTTCGTGTGTACGCAGATATTTATTGAGCTGACACCGTGTTTACGGAATTTTTTTAGAACGAGGAAAAAAAAGATTGGATAGGGAAAGCTCTGGCTTTGTGTGGATCTCTATCTATCTATCTATCTATCTATCTATCTATCTATCTATCTATCTATCTATAGCCAAGCCTAGCAACTAGCCTAAGACACGCTATTAATGTACTAATTAATGCTAACAACATGCTAATCATGCTAACAGTGTGCTAAAACATTCTAGCAATGTGTTAAATCATGGTAAAAACATGCTAGCAGTGCGCTAAATCATGCTAACTATGTGCTAAGTCATGCTAATAGCACGTTTAAACATGCTAGCAATGTGTTAGATAATGCTAGAAACATGCTAGCAACATGTTAAAACATGGTAGCAGTGTGTTAAATCATGCTAGCAACATGTTAAAAAATGATTGCAATGTGTTAAATCATGCAAGCAACATGTTAAATCATAGTAACAGAATGTGAAATAATGTTAAAACATGCTGCCAATGTGCTTGATCATGCTAGAAACATACAAGCAACATGTTATCAACATGTTAGTAATGCTATAAACATGGTAACAACATGGTAATCGTGCTAGAAACATGATTAGCAACATGCTAATCGTCCTAAAACATGCTAGCAACATGGTAATCATGTTAGAAACATATTAGCAACACACTTACCACATGCTAATCATGCTAGCAACATGTTAATCATGTTAAAACTTTTTTGATTGCTTCCATTGTCCTCATTTGTAAGTCGCTTTGGATAAAAGCGTCTGCTAAATGTCTAAATGTAAATGTAAAACAAGCTAAATCATGTTAACAACATGCTAAAACTTGTTAAAACATGCTAAAACATGATAATTATGCTAGAAACATGATAATCATACTAAAACATGTTAACAGCATGCTAATCATGTTAAATCATGCTAGTAACATGTTAAATCATGTTAGAAATGTGTAAAATCATGCTAGCAACATGCTAGCAACATTTATCTGATCTATCAATCCAAACTTTCAAACTTCAAGCTTTTACAAAGGCTTCAAACTTTCAGGCTAAGTGTTCACAAACTTTATTCATCAAGTTACTTGTTTTTGCAATTCATTTGGTGCCACTGATAGCTCAGAAATTAAATACATTCCCTCACCTTATTTGTATATGTGCGTCAACAACTTGTTTCTTTTATGTTGCCATAGGAACTCTACTGCTGTGTGCATTTATTCGTTGGCAGAGCTTGATTTTGTTTTTGAGCATTCCACCTTCAAAGGTTATTCTGAGGCCATCCCCACCCCAAGACCAGGAATGGTGAGCAACAACATTAACTCCCAGATTAATCTGAATAAACATAAAATATTTTGGTATTTTCCAAAGTTCTGTTTGTTTGGCCTCTTTTGGTTTTATACTACACTTCACTACAATACTTACTCATTGTCCACTATGGTTGAAGAATCTGTACAGACGTTTTCTCAGTTTCCTAGTATTCACAAACACCACAAAGACTTTTCCACAAGCATGACTGTATTCCTATTGTTTCCATTTTTTTTTGTTGTTTCCAGAAGTGCTGAGTAGCTCCACTGGTACTGTGGTACCATTTTTAAAATAACTATGTTCTGAGTCAAACTGATCTGGTCTGTTGTAAAGTTAAGAGAAAAACTTAATTCTGAAAATAATTAAAATTAATTAATTAATTCTTAATTAAAATAAATAAATTATAAAAAAAATTTAAATAATTATTTTATTAATATAAATAAAATTTGAATTATGATAATGGCTAAATAAGTAAATAATAATTAGAATTAATATATGTGTAAATATGTTAGCATTTACCAAATTTGACGTTGTCGCACTGGGATCATCATATTTTTGCATTAAAAGTTTTTATAAAAAAACAACATCTGATTAACATCTGATTAAAGTGAAGCCTTTTCAATTCAAAATTACATTCAATACACATTTTTTCAAGCTTGATTTTTCTATATTGTTTATGCCCAACAACTTCCTTAATCATTTTACTCTTGACCCAAAGGTGAATTGTTCAGGCCTATTATTATAGCCATTGTTGGTGAACCAAAGCTATTGTTTCCTCACAATAGCTATTTTAAATCTCCTCTTATATTTGAGGAAATGAGCAGTCATTTTTGCCATGGCCTTTGTAACAATGGGATGGTTTCAACCTCACTTGTGCTGTGTTGTAACTTGTGACCTCAATGCTGACTGAAATGATATTATAACAGATATAACTCCATATTTTCCAGTGTGTCAAACAAAGCAATTCCATTCCAATTTCTACCCTTCAAATCATTAAAGACCATCCAGATATGAAGGACTGGATTCATCCCATTCAAAAAGACACACCTTTCTTCACAAGTAATAAGAACTTCACCAAGATAGCTGTTGACCGAGTCCAAGCTTCAGATGAAAGCATACACAGTGTGCTGCTGCTTGCAAAAGGTATACTCGCATATGGTGTATTGGTTCAAGATGTCTACATATTGATGTGTGCTCTGTGACTTCCTTCATACCAGAGACAATAACACTACTTCTGAAAAAAGAAACCCTTCCCTTGTTACCAGTTTTTGTTCTGTTTTCTTTTCTCACTGAAGTCTGCTTATAACATATGATGTTGCTAAAAATAACTATTTTGTGTATTTGGTGTAATGAAATGTGTTTATGCGGTTTAAGGTAAAAAAAAACACATTATTTTCCACATACTGTACATTATTGTTTCTCCTCTATGCCCCGCCTTTCTGAAACGCGTCGATTTTTACAAAGCTCATCGGTCTGAAAAGCGAGGTGTACTGTGATTGGCCAGCTATCCAGTGTGTTATGATTGGCCGAATACCTCAAGCGTGTGACGGAAATGTTACGGCCCTTACCATACTGTGATGATGCCGTGTCAGGCCGGAGCAATGATTCAAAAACATGAAAACCCATTACAAACGAGGCATTTGTTGCATCCAGTGGGGACATAATTATGGATTATAATGACTTATACTGTCTTTTTACGCGTTGC
>NW_015536544.1:529008-549583 GCF_001515605.1 Sinocyclocheilus anshuiensis
GAATATCTCTTTGGATTTGAGACTTTAGTCTTTGCAACTTTACAGATCTTCTTTATGCACCAAGAGCTTGTAACACTCCAAAGAGAAAGGAAAAATTTAAATCGCATCATATGACCCCTTTAATAAAGGATTTTTGCACAAAAAAGACACCATATGCTGAAACGTTTATAAACTTAAACCACTCTTTTATGACAATGGGATCCTTAAGAATGATAGGCCTATGCAGAGCAGTAGGTGCTACACACAACCAGAAACCACAGTCTTTTTGGACTCCGGAGGAAGTTTTAAGTTCTGAAACGAACTGAAACATCACACTTTGAGAGTTTAATAAGTAATTTCATTTCAAAAGATCATGGTAAATTTGTTTCTTGATGATATGACCACTTTACAATGCATTACATGACTTTTAAATTCTGAACAGATTTTTAAGCACTACGCATCATACACTTGCTGACATTGTAAATAGTTACAGAAAAGAACTCGTTCAAAATATCAGACATGTTGGATGGAATCATAGTCTGAAGCTTAAAAATCATTGCCCATCATACACCATGTGAGTTAATATGTTTTCCATTATATGCACTTAGTATTGTACTGCAAAAGCTTTCGTTAGTTCTTTCAGACCACAGACAGTCTTACTCAGCCATTTGGTATCTTGGTTCTTCTTAGACAATGGAGTGATCCTTAAGATCCTGGAGGACGGCTCCAAAGCATTCATCATCTCTGAAACGCATCTGTGCAATGGTTCAGCACCTGTACATTCAATGAAACTTGACTCTGAGAAGGTAATAAATCAGCCTTGTGAATCATTGAACACTTTGACTCTTCCATTCAGTTTCTGTTGCACATTCACCCACTGATGATTTTGCCTGCAGAGGAAGCTCTTTGTAGGATATCCGGGTCAAATTTCAGTGTTAGACCTGCAGAGATGTCAAGACTACAATGCTTCCTGTGAAGAATGTGTCCTTTCCCGTGATCCATACTGCGCTTGGACTGAACAAGGCTGCACATCACAAACTAAGTAGGCTTTTATATGTTTTAGTTCAGGAATATGATATTATTTTTACTGATGTTGGCTTTAAAATGCTGTCTTTTTTGGGTATTGTACACCCTAGCATTGTTTTTAATATTTTTTCTGTTTGGACTGTGTTTCAGAGGAGGAATACAAAACATTGCTGATGGACTCACTAAAGTATGTCACCAAAAATCAGGTATAAGATTAATTTAATTGTTTTGTGTATCATTTTTGCTCAGTTTTTAAGACAAACCCATCTTCCTAACACATCTATCTTTAACGAATGTCTTTTAAGAGGGAAGATTCACAAGAGATGTGCAACAAGCATTGACAGCTCCATTAGGGATTGAACTCTCTGTGCCCACTGGCGTCCCCTTCTACCTCTCTTGTCCTGTTGATTCCAATCATGCCACTTACAAATGGGAACATGATCAAAAGAGCATCCCAGGCCAGCAGACCCAATCAGAATGTCTCCTCCTCATTCCAGCCATGACGACTGACATACATGGCAATTACAAATGTACATCCCATGAACTCGATTACACCAAAACTGTGAGGGAATACAACCTCTTGATTGGCCAAGTTAGGTCTGCTTCTAATGATGCTTTCAAGCTCAGAGCACAGGACTGGTTAATGGCTGCATTTGCCACTAGTGCCTTCTATCTGCGCTCGCTTTAAGGTCAAGGTAGTTATATAAATGTCAGTGCTTCCGTCTTCAAGCGCTTCTGATGACCTGTAAGCTGATTAAAACCACCAGTCACATGTTGCCAGGCGCCAGTAGTTGGTCTTATCAAGTGAAGTTTATAGGGAAGTAAACACTGAAGTAAAAGAAAGCATCCATCCTAGCAGATAACTCGCATGCTTGCCATCTGTTGAGTGGCTGTTGAATGTATACAATGCAGTCCAAAGTCTGAGACCACAATGAAAATTTGGGCTTTCAACTTTGGAAATTAGAAATACTCATCTTAGGGAACTGGAAATTTTAGGACTTAGAATTTTCATGAAGTAAAATGAAGAAGCAATATTTCAGTTGCAGTATTTCTTGGTCATAAGACACTTTTTAAACATTCACTAGTATCGTTACATAATATAATACACCAGTAGATAGCAACAAGTTACTATTTTCATGAGTGATTAGTTGAATCAGCCATTCAGCCAATTTGTTAAAAAATGCTAATTCTTTCAGGAACAGAACAATGACTGTCTTTATGAGTGAGTCATTGAATTATTCACTCAACTGATTAATTCAAAAACGCTAATTCGAAACATTCAAAAACGTTCTTTATTGAGGAATGAAACGCCAATACTCTGTGTTCCTCAGAGACGCACAGCAATTTTGCTGTGGCTTCGTTTGGAACCTTTTTCATTAGTGGAGCAAAAACACATACACTTGTTTATTGGTCTGTTAAAAGCAATTTCACACTCGCAGACGTGCTATTAATATTATTATTATTATATTAATATTAGAGGGGCTGTGATTTAAACAACAGCTCTCTTGCTCACTTTTACATTCCACTGTATGAATAGAAAGCACTTTATATTGCTCCGATTTGTGTACTAAATTCCTTAGTGTAATTTAACTGGTTCAGCATTTCGTTCAAGAACTGTAGCTTGTGTATGTGTATGGTGTATGTGTTTACTGGAAAACGGCAACTTCCTCTCATTAGTGCAGCCTAATTTGGGAGATTGCGTCTGTTTATTAAAGATTATGTATGGCACTCTTGTTTGCACTTGCTTACTTTCGTAATTAAGTTCTTCTCTGTCATTTGTCTCGTTTCAAGCAATTGTTCCCCAAACTTTATAGTGCTAGTGGTCCAAGAGTTTGCTTTTATAAAGAGAAACAGAAATATTTGGCTGTTATCAAATCCATATAGTTGTTCAGAAAGTCTGTGAAATTGTGGGTTGTAATAAGGGTTAAGGAATTCTGGGTGTGGTTAACAAAAACAAGGTCACTATTGGGCTTCAGTGCTTTTGGCTGCTGTATATAGTTTAATGAAAATGTGCTGTGTGTACTTTTAACACAGCGTTAAAAGAGGTGAAACATTTTCTAGATGTGGGATTCCAAAATAAATATGCAATGGATCAATTACAGCTGTCAAAATATGCAGCAAATATATGTTCTAAAAGAATTCTCTTATTTTAAAATTATATATACGCATGTAGGGAACAAGATTACGCACCTTATATTTTTAATTCATTACAACTATAAATTGAGTAATAAAGTAAGTTTGGATGCTGTTGTGTTTGTAGGGAATGAAAAAGGAGTGCATTAGGCTGTAGACTTATGAAAATGAAGGGAATTTTTTATATTCTTTGACATGTTCACTCAAATGTGTTGCCGTAGAAATGTAGTTTTATGCAAAACCATATTTGTCTTGCAGACATTTAATATTGGCTTTATTGTTTTCTATGCCATTGATAGCATGAAGGTATTGCTTGTAATGTTCTCTTTAATTTTTTATTTAATGTCATAACACATGAATTATTGAGAGGGACTCAGAATTGACAACATGACAAAATTTTGAAATGCACTACTTGATTCCAGTGCATTTCACGTCAATATTACATTAAATTTAATTATTTATCATATTATACAAGGGACACTTTGTTCCTTTATTCTTGTAATTTGATGCATATTAGTTATATTTTATGATTAATGTTTTTGTGCACTCTGAATCATGTACACCTACATCTAAATACCTCCCAGTATGTGACTTTTAAGCTTTTAGACACACTCTATGTTGTACTTTATATTTATTTTTATGCATTACTTATGTATTTCCTTTAAATATGCCCATTAAGCAAAAACTAATAAAGTATAATTTTTTAGCACTTGAAATCTCTGTTATTCTTATGCACAATCACACCTAAGCACACTTGGAAGACACCTAACTTTAATGGTTCACTCAGAATAAATACAGATAACAATGCAAATAGTCATAGATTTGCTAAAAACAAAAACAAAAAAAATACTTCATTTATGGACTTCACCAATAATTCCATCAGTAAATGTTCTGAAAGGCACAGGGAGTTCTTGTTATAAAATCCAGGAAGGGGAACAAATAGTCATAGATTTGCTAAAAACAAAAACAAAACAAAAAAACTTCATTTATGGACTTCACCAATAATTCCATCAGTAAATGTTCTGAAAGGCACAGGGAGTTCTTGTTATAAAATCCAGGAAGAGGAATATTTTCATTATCTCAAGCTGATCGCAATGCTCCAGGTTTATAAACATCTGGTCTCTTGCTGCTTTTGAAGCACCTTTGATATCTGGAGCAAGGCTGAGCCAGTCTTTGAAGTCCTGCGGAACACCTGTTGTCCATTAGCTAAAAATGTGAATATTTTTATTAGAGAAAATAATATGATATAATATATATTAAAAATATATATTAGAGAAAAAAAAACATAAATGTTATAATTATCAATAAATAATTAATAAAATAATAATAATAATAATTACTATTAGTAGCGTTATTAATAATATGCATTAATATTACATACTAATTGACGATTCAACCAATGGCGTGAGTTGTGGGCGGGGCTACGGACGCATTCGTAAAAGTGTTCTGGGAAAAAAAAGTTTATCATTGCAGTTGCGTTCCGTTCGGTGGCGCTGAAATTAGCAGGTGAGCTAGTACTTGCTATTAAGACAGTTATGTTACTCTTTTATTCGGTAGTGATAATTGCATTGTTTAATTAAGTTTAGACATAAGTTCCTGAAAAGACGACCCTACCAAATCTTTGCATTTTGCATGACTCATTGCGCCTTGTGTTTACATGCTGCGTCGAGTTTCCACAGAAAACATAAAATCCCACACAATACTCTTGTGGTTGTTCTCAACCACATAAAATGTCCTTAAATGTCACATGTAGTGACTGTTACTGTCAGTACTCCACCCTGAACACACGACGACTGTAAAAAACGTAATGCATTAACGTTTTCCCCCAGACAAAATGAGGCCCTCTGGAAAATATATTGTCATTGTTTGTGGCCGTGACTCGTTTTATGTGACTTGAAAAAGGGGATTTCATATGATATTTTTTATTTAGCATGTTTAGACAGTGGTGTCACTATTTTTTTTGGTGTCAACTCTATTGTGTAATTAAGTTTAAGCATTTTGTTCCAGATATGATTCATTACCACAGTGTTTTGGTAAATATATAATATTATATAGGATTTAGGATTGAACTTCTACACGTTTAACAGCTATGTTCAAAACCTGAACGGACAGACAGACAGTTACAAATGGTCATGCGCATGGAAAACATTCAAATTAACCTGTTTAATGTGACTGGAAAACCATTGACATCACAAGCTACTTTAGTCCAATGTTTAACATAAATTAGGGAACTGAAACTGGTTCAGAATAAAGCACAAAGCGAAATAGAGTTGCTAATAACAGCTGAACTAAAATTAAACACTGACCATAAACTTAACAGGAGGTCACACATTTCTCTCACTCTACATTTACCGTCAATCCATCTGTAATTAGCTAATTGGATTGAGTTTCTTTAGTGTGTAATCTTCAGAGATTAATGCCTTCCCATCTGAAAGTAGTGCGTGAGCTTTACAGCTCTCAGAAACCATCAAATAGCCTTTACATAGATGAAGACTTTTACAGTATAACATATAATGCTTCACTTTACATTGATGTTTGCCCATAAATATTTTTTTTAGCAATGGACCATAAACTTAACAGGAGGTCACACATTTCTCTCACTCTACATTTAGCGTCAATACATCTGTAATTAGCTAATTGGATTGAGTTTCTTTGGTGTGTAATCTTCAGAGATTAATGCCTTCCCATCATCTGAAAGTAGTGCGTGAGCTTTACAGCTCTCAGAAACCATCAAATAGCCTTTACATAGATGAAGACTTTTACAGTATAACATATAATGCTTCACTTTACATTGATGTTTGCCCATAAATATTTTTTTTAGCAATGAAATCAGATCACAAATCATTATGTGGGCTACATGGAGACAATCAATGAGTAGATAGATCACTTCCTGAAAGCCTTTTATATTTAGCTTTATTTGGACGCTTGAAATGGAACAGCAATATCATGCAGCATCAGTGGGGTGGAAAAACTTAAATTTCATTTTCCAATCGTTTGTGCATTTCAGTGCCTGTAGAATAATAGGCTATTTGTTCTTGCAGGGAGCAGGTACACTCCCCAGCAATCATTTATAATCACAGAAACATGTATTTTCCAAAGTAAATACAAAAATATGCATGTTTAGAAGAATATAAATGAATGTGTTTTAGGTGTTTTACAGCTGTTTTTTTCTGGTGTTTTACCCATATTTTGAGTCTGTAACTTAACATGTCCTGGCAGAATATGCATGACAGACATTTAATTGTTGTCTGCGTAGGTTAATAGTGGCACATATTTTATTTATTAATGTTTGTTTGAGCTTAATAGCTATAAGCTGCTTAAATGTGATTTTGAATCAAACCTCTTTTTTGTTGTGATAGTCTCAGTTCAAGTTACCCAGTCTAATTTAATGATACTTTGATGAATTGAATGAAAAAATTGTTGTTGTTGTTAATATTATTCATAATTTTATTATAATTAATATTATCAACTTGAATTATAAAAATGATGAAAATAAATGTTACTGTTGTAAATTACAATTGCACTATACTATAAAAATAAATTCATATGTGATAATTTTTTACAAGTTACAATATGATATTTGTCTTAAATTCTTCACTTTCAAACGTTTAAACATTCAAACCCTCGACCTTTCAACAGTTTAAATGATCAAGCTTTTATTTTGACAGAGTCCTGATGAAATTCTGTAATCTTCTCTCCAAAAATGTTGGAAGTTATGTGAGTGTATAAATAAAGGAAACCTATAGCACACATTAAATGCACATGCAGAGATGGAGTTCACTGCATTTACTGTGAACCGAGACGCTCTGAGATGCTGAAAGCACCAGATCATCAGCTGAACACGTATGTGCTAAACACAGTGTCACACTTCACTCTGAAACATGCAGTGCAACAAAATATACATTTAATTAATTAAATTGCAGCCTCTGATTTGATAATTGTGCTAAGCTATATTATGCAATTGTTGATTTTATATTTAATATAATTAATTATTAGCTTTTTATCAGCTTATGAGCCCCTGCAGAAAGCTGATCTAAACTGAGAAAACTAAAATAAGTTATGAACTCAAAGTAAAGTAAAAGCAACGAAACAGGAAGGATGGGCGCTAAAATGTGAAACGAAGTGTTGACAGTTACACTTCATTTTATTTATTAATGTTTGTTTGAGCTTAATAGCTATAAGCTGCTTAAATGTGATTTTGAATCAAACCTCTTTTTTGTTGTGATAGTCTCAGTTCAAGTTACCCAGTCTAATTTAATGATACTTTGATGAATTGAATGAAAAAATTGTTGTTGTTGTTAATATTATTCATAATTTTATTATAATTAATATTATCAACTTGAATTATAAAAATGATGAAAAGAAATATATTACTGTTGTAAATTACAATTGCACTATACTATAAAAATAAATTAATATGTGATAATTTTTTACAAGTTACAATATGATATTTGTCTTAAATTCTTCACTTTCAAACGTTTAAACATTCAAACCCTCGACCTTTCAACAGTTTAAATGATCAAGCTTTTATTTTGACAGAGTCCTGATGAAATTCTGTAATCTTCTCTCCAAAAATGTTGGAAGTTATGTGAGTGTATAAATAAAGGAAACCTATAGCACACATTAAATGCACATGCAGAGATGGAGTTCACTGCATTTACTGTGAACCGAGACGCTCTGAGATGCTGAAAGCACCAGATCATCAGCTGAACACGTATGTGCTAAACACAGTGTCACACTTCACTCTGAAACATGCAGTGCAACAAAATATACATTTAATTAATTAAATTGCAGCCTCTGATTTGATAATTGTGCTAAGCTATATTATGCAATTGTTGATTTTATATTTAATATAATTAATTATTAGCTTTTTATCAGCTTATGAGCCCCTGCAGAAAGCTGATCTAAACTGAGAAAACTAAAATAAGTTATGAACTCAAAGTAAAGTAAAAGCAACGAAACAGGAAGGATGGGCGCTAAAATGTGAAACGAAGTGTTGACAGTTACACTTCATCTGTTAAACAGTGTCTTGCAGCAATAATACCAGCAATAACAACCATCTCCCGACTGACCTCTGCTGAGAAATAAAATTAGAAGCCAGGCTACTGAGTGCCTGTCAGCTATGAACGGGAGAAGAGTGAAATGTGAAATACTTGCATATCTATCTAAATGTCTGTGTTGTGAGCTATGAGAGTCCAAACAGCTGATGAAAACATCAAAATAATCCACGTTTCAATAATCCACGTTTCACTGGAGGAGAACGCATATTTTAGCAATGGGTTAAAGTTAAAAAGTCTTAAAGGGCTAGTTCACCCAAAAATGAAAATTCTGTCATTACTCATTTTCATGTTCCAAATCTTCATTCATCTTCGGAACATAAATTAAGATATTTTTGATGAAATCCGAGAGCTTTCTGACCCTACATAGACAGCAACGCAACTACCACATTCAAGGCCCAAAAAGGTAGTGAGGACATCATTAAAATAGTCCATGTGACATCAGTGGTTCAGCCTTAATGTTATGAAGCTACGAGAATACTTTTTGTGCGCAAAGAAAACAAAAATAATGACTTCATTCAACAATTTCATCTCTTCAGTTTCAGTCTTCTTGAATGTGGTAGTTCTGTTACTGTCTATGCAGGGTCAGAAAGCTCTCTTATTTCATCAAAAATATCTTAATCTTTTCATTTTTGGGTGAACTAGCTCTTTAATCATGGATTTGTTTATTGCAAACACAAATGGACTGGAGTCATGTGCATTACTTGTGGATTATTGTGACGTTTGGACGTTTGGACTCTCATTCTGACGGCACCCATTCACTGCAGAGGATCCATTGGTGAGCAAGTGATGTAATGCTAAATTTCTCCAAATCTGTTACAATGAAGAAATAAACTCATTTACATCTTGAAAGACCTGGGGGTGAGTACATTTTCAGCAGATTTTCATTTTTGGGTGAGCTATTCCTTTAAGGATAACTTCCATTTCTAACCCAATCTGTTTATTTTTTTTAGACCATGAAAGGAAGACGGAGACTGGTCTTCAGGAAGAACAGGTACAGCAGGCTATACATCCGAAGGCCTCCCATCCTTCCTGCTTTCGTTCACAGCAGCTTCCACTTTCTAAAACATGAAGGTCTCAGTGGGCATGATTCAGTAAGTGCATCCAAACTGATCGAAGCCGTTAGTGATAACTTTTGGGGCCTGTTCTTCATTACTTTATTATAAAGTATCTGAAGTAGACACATACTCATTGTCCCCAGAATGTATTTGGAAACTTAAAACACAAATTTAAAATTCCATTAGGTAGGGAAAATGTCAAACCCATAAGCATTTAGTTTTAGGAAATATTGCACAAGCACAATTCATGCAAAACATTTTAACAAGTTTGTTAGGTTTAAAAATCATTCAAGAATAAACTGTTAAAAAAGAAGACAAATGTTTTGGGCACTATCTGGTTATCAGACCCCGAGGAATGTGTTCAACATGTGATGGACCATATTTGGTTACTGTAACAAGGAAAATGAGGAAGGAGTGAATTCATTCGGACCATGTGACGTCACAGTGCTTTATCGCCACCATGTTTGTGTCTGAGTCACAGCAGCCACAACTACCAGAGGAAGATCAACGAAAGACTCCCAGAAGGTTCCATCAAGGTTACAATATGCTTGGGATACGTTGTGCTGTTAGCTGTATAAGATTGGCAGAATAAATTGTTGGCTTCAGTCAGAAGGGACCACTGGCAGCTAGGGTTGCCAACTTCAGAAAAGGAAAATAAGGGACAATTGTGATTCTTTATAGGAGAATAATGGACAGAATAAAGGACACTAAAATATTTGTACTGTACACGATAGCGTATGGCATTTCTGCATTTTATATAAAAACTAGTATAAATAAAAAGTATATATAAAAAAAACATAAAAGGTTCTCAAAAATAATCACATTTGTTTTGTTGAACCCATTTATGTACAATTATTCTAAAAATAATTTTAATGTTATACAAAAAAAAAGTCACACACTTTACACACAAACCATATGCCAGAGTAAATTGTACCATTGTGAATTGTGACTGCCTGCACAAGTGTAGTAATTTAGGAGGTGGATATACTGAAATTACTTAGCCTACATAGTACAGTACATACATATATATGGCATAAAATTTGAAAGCATAACAACTGAAAGTCTGAAACATTTAAAAGAATTTGAACTAAAATGTTCTTGCAGCCATATAACCTATGAATGAATGGAAATGCATATTTTGAATTAATGAGAACTATGTGGGCTGCTTGAATTTGTGCTTCAATAATGAGATACACCAGAAGTGAAAGATGTCTTCCCTCAGGTAGACTGCATGTTTTCTTTGGCTTGCTGGATGTTTGGCTGATGATCAATAATCATGTTGTTTGCATTCACCTCATCTAATTTGCCAAAATCAAAACGCGGTCGGTAAAGCGCTAACGTTAGTCCCGCACCGTGAAGTGGGAGAGGGTTCTTCAAGACTTCCTCGAGTGGCTATGTTCTCAAATAAAACAATGCTATGTCAAAAAAGAATGATTAATTATCAATTGTGTTAATGTTAGCTAAATTAACATTAAATTGTGTAGTAAGCTAGCTAACGTTATCTTGTTACACTATCATTGAGTCAAAAGTGCTTTGAGCTGATTTAAACATTTTTTTTTTTTAATTTACAAGTAATCAGCACCTTAATTATTATGGCCAAACTGTTACAACTGCTCTACCCATGTTAGGGTCCTAAAAATACAATCAGGTCCAAAGCTCAGTGTGGGAAATGGTAGTAAACGGTAATTTATTATTTGAATATATTATTATTTATTAAATCTCGGATGTGCTGTGTTCGTTGTCGTATCGGACACAAAAATGTCGGCGAGCAAGTGACGTCTTCGGTACCCATGAATAGCAGATGAGAGTACTAGAGTGTGTGCACTGTGCAGGAGACATTGACCTCTGGTGGCCTGAAAGAAGGAACTGCAGTTTAGTTTAGGAATTTATTCTAGGCTAAATGATGATCACAAGCATGTTCATATTATTATTAGCATATTGTTCCATCAAATCCTGTCTTATCATATGCTCTCGTCTTAATAATAATAATAAGTAAACCATATATAATTATTTGCTGACACAGTGCAAACAAGGCTGATGCAAATGTTTAAATGCAAACAAGGGAAAGCAAATATTTTACTTTTTTGATGGGAACTCTGCAAAATAAAATTAAATGCAGGATTACTGTAAACCCTTAAAATAAATTAATTGATGTTTACTTCCCTATAAAAAAAAAGTTGCAAATCTTCAAAGTTCAGTTCTTCACACATTCTGTTTAAATTATTACTATCTTAACTGAGGATAGTGAAATTCTATTTCCATTTTTATTACAGTTTTTGATTGATAATACATTAATATATGATTTTTTAAAATTATAATAGAGTCGTTATTTATTATAATCTTTGATATAACTGTATAGGCTTGAAGGATTATGTGATATTTTTCATCCAGCTCTAACCTGACTGATATTAAAGTTGGTTGGCAAATTAGAAACTTAAAATTAATTTGCAGTTACGTTTTTAGTATTTTTAGCAAGACTGAAAAATTAATGTCTGATTAATAATACGGACACCAAACTGCATCATCCCTCAATTTGTACTAACAATTTTGCCATAGTCTCTCACTGTAAGTGAATTTTTGTTTTACCTTCATAAAACTGATGGACGAGTCACATTTATGTTCTGTGCTAAACTGACAACATGCCACAAATTCTTTTGATAGATATATTGAACCTGGAGCATTCCTTCAACTACCCACCACAAACTGCATTAAATAATCTTTTCAAAACCTCACACATCTTACACTGTATGCAAAGCATATCTCCCTTAATGAAAGCAAGAATTAACACTGCATAATGATGTTCCTCTTTGTTCATCTCCTATGTATTTCAGTACAGCCAAAGTCAATTTTTTCCACCGTCAAAATTATTGCTTTGGTGTTCAGGAGACTATTTATGACCACCAGTATGAAATGTATTACATATAACCCAACGGTAAACAACACTGATTTATAAAATCCAAATCATATTCTCAGTCAGGCGAAGTTCAACATAAGACCCAAACTCCTTTATTAGGACATTTAAATAACAGACTAAGTGTTTTACAGGGTTATTCTGGATGTATGCATGAAGGCTACATCTGAAAGCTCAGAGATTGAAGAAATCCAGATTTGTTTGGAAAAAAACTGTAGCAGATACTGTATTTATATACAAGTGTATGTGAAAAAAATCTAGAAGTTGATAGCTTTTCCAAACGAAGCAGCAAGGTTAGCTTCTCTAAAGGCCTCTGATACAGTGTGGGGAAAGAGGAAAAGTTTGATAAACATTAATGTTAAAAAAAAATATATATATATATATATATGTTGGAAATATTAAATACATATTTTTATCATTAATAAAAATAATGATAATACATATTTTAAAATTAAAATTGTAAAAAAAAAACAATGGGCTAGATTAGTGAGCTCATTATTCAGAATGTCTATTAGTAATAGTAACTTAACAATAGAGAAAAAGTAGGGGAAAAAAGTAGACTACATTCAGAGACATTCAGACAAACAATGTTGTAATTATTTAATTATTATTAATGCTGATATTTTATTTATTATTATATCATTATAAAATTGTAAAATATTTAATTAATAAATAAAGTTATTTAAAAAAAAAAACTATATTCAGGACACTTACGGGGTGGGCGTGACACACTCGTGCAACATCCTCACATGATGCTCCATATTCCATAGCTAATGCAGCCTCATTAATCATCTCACCTGCCCCCTGTAAAATGAAAATTGAATATGAATTATGTAATTAAAAATGACCTCCTATAGAGGAAAAGCAAAAGCAGACAGATCATTACCGATCCCAGAATGTGCGCTCCCAGCATCCTGTCTGTGTCCTTGTGGCTGAGGATCTTTACCAGTCCATCTGTGTCAGCATTCGTCTTAGCTCTGCTGTTGGCTGCGAAGGGAAATTTGCCTATCTTGTACGGCACACCCTGGAAAATAGGCAATTATTTGTGATGTATGTTAGAAGAAAATGTTTGATATGACATGCAACTTAAATAGAAAGGTGTGCTAAAATAAAAAGGAGTCTACTCACTTCCTCTTTAAGCTGTTCCTCGGTCTTGCCGACCCAGGCGACCTCAGGGTGCGTGTATATAACGGAGGGCACACAGTTGTAGTCGATATGGACGGCTCCTCCTGCCATTCCCTCGACACAAATGATACCTTCATCTTCTGCTTTATGGGCCAACATGGGTCCAGCTACAACATCTCCGATGGCATAGATACTATAAGAGATTTGGAAAGCATATTAGGACTTGTCTGTCGCAACGTATACAAGAAAACTCACTTCAAATCTCCATACTTGGGCACTTTGGTCTGGAAACGGCCACTGACAGGGATTCTCCCACGGTTATCCAGTTCGATACCGACAGCCTCAAGGCCAAGGTTACTGGTGAAGGGACGGCGGCCAATGCACACCAGCAGAACGTCACAGGTGAGCGTTTCGTTCTTGCCACCAGCTGCAGCTTCCACACTAACCAGCGGAAACAACAAAATGGGCAAAAGCACTAAATGAATTAGTTCCCAAACAGCAGCTGGAGAAACGCCACACTCACGCCACATCGATCTTGCCGTCAGGTCTCCTGGTGGCGCCCATGACCTTGGTGCTCAGTTTGAACTTCAACCCCTGCTTCTGGAGAATTCGCTGGAAGTTCTTGGAGATCTCCATATCGATGCCCATTCCGCCGACGTGGCCGAGGAACTCCACTGCTGTAACTTTGGCACCCAGCCTCTGCCACACGGACCCCTGGGAACAAACAAAATGGATTTCCATAATCAAACCCAATTCAGAAACATCATCAGCCTTTAAAGTTACAAACATGCAGTTTCATTACCAAAATTAACAATTTAGATTAGTGTTATGATGAATAGAGAATGAAACACCTGAAATCATCCAGTCACTCACTCACCAACTCTACGCCAATGACTCCAGCTCCAATCACGATGAGCTCCCCTGGAACCTTCTTGAGGGACAAAGCGCCGGTGGAGGAGACAATGATGTCTTCATCAATCTATCAAAAGGGGACCATAATTATACAAGACGGCAGACCAAGCAAGGAAACTGTTGAACATAAATAATCTTTTGCGTGACTAATCAAAATAAAAACCTGAAATCGCAATATAGCTTAGTGCGATTATCAAATCACAAAGAATGCAGTTTAATTAATGAGAAGAAGCGCTTATAAACCGGCTGTTCTCAACAAAAGAGAAGCTTTAAGGGCTCCCTGTGGTGTTCCAAAAAAGTAAAAGCTCAATGGTTTAACATTTGAAAATTAAGAAATAAAATGAATAATATTACAGCTGTACTATAAAATAAATTATTTGTTTTTTCTTAAATACCCATTTTTTTGTACAGTGAAATATTAAAATTGTAATATTTATTATTTTGTATAATATTTTTTATTTAGCAATAATTATTTTTCTTCTCCGAAGAGAAAAAAGCAATACGATTTTTTTTGTCCCCCAAATCGTGCAGCCCTAACTTACAGTACAAAAAAAAATATATACAGAGAAAAATCTATATTAATTATTAAACTAATTAACAATTTGCTATTTTACCAAATATTTCTGTGTGCTATGTATTTTATCCTTATTACAGTTCTGTGCAGTTAGTTTAGCAAGCTGCTAACTGACAAACTCTACTGATATCACATGTGATTTGAGGTTTCCGTGGGTGGGTTCCATATCGATCAGGTTGCTCACTTAAGCTCAAAGTACACTTCAATGGTCCGCACACTGTCGGCGTGAAACAGTTTTCGTCAAAAGAAGTGGACGTCCGCGCACACTGTTTGCGAGCCTTAAATAAGCAATTTTTGTGTCCCTGTGGATGGTCTGTGCACAACAGTGCAGACACAAAGTGAATGTTACAACAGAATTAGTCGACTAAGTGATACTGCACATGTGTCGAACTCATCTATCTGTGCTCATGCGTGGCATAGTATATTTTAAAAGCTGTGCGGAAATGGCTATGCGCGAGATGAAGCAGAACACGGAAAAAGAAGTACACCTGGGCCTTTAGAAGGCAGCTGTCTATGTAGGCTTATGTTCTTGTCTATCGCTGATGTACCTCAATGCCTGGGAAGGGGGTGACCTCTGATCCAGTAGCGATGAGGATGTTCTTGGTGTTTATGACTTGCTCTCCATCCTTAGTCTTTGCAGTTACTTGATTCTTGCCAGTTATCAGTCCAAAACCATTGACGTGAGTTACCTAGGGATTGCAACAATTTTATATGGCTCGAAAAAGTGTATTGATCCACAACCACGTTAAAGGATAAACGGATAAAACAAATGGGAAAATGAATACTGAATCTCACTTTGTTCTGTTTAAATAAGTGTGCGATTCCTCCTGTCAGAGCTTTGACAGCCCCACTCTTCTGTGCCATCATCTTCTCCAGATTCAATGAGATCCCTTGAACTAATGCAGAATAAATCAATATAAATTAGATTTACTACCAGACTTAAAAAGACATGATTCAAGACATGATTCAGACTTAATAAGACATGATACCCCAAATCCACTATCATTTATTACAGTTAAAATGGCCTCGTTTGAATCTGTTGGCTTCTGCATATCCTTGAGGTACAGGTCACAATAAACATTGCATGTTTACACTTGAACTTACTTTCAATGCCTCTGCTTTCGAAATCATTCCCGTGTGCCAAGTGATACAGGTACGAGTTGTTCAGCAGAGCCTTAAAAAAGCGCAAAAAAAAAAGAAGCTTATACTATCAAGTTATGCATAAGTTAAAAGCTTTTTGGAAAGGCATTTTTAAATTCACAAACCTTTGACGGGATGCAGCCCACGTTCAAGCACGTCCCCCCGAGGGTCGCGTTCTTCTCCACACATACTGTCTGTGAAAGAAGGTTGCATGTTACCAAGCAGTCAAAGAAAAGCTGATGGCATCTGTGATCGGGGTGTCAAAACGATACCTTAAAGCCAAGCTGAGCTGCTTTGATGGCGGCGACATATCCTCCCGGCCCAGAGCCCACAACTGTGACATCAGCATCAACTATGACAAGACAAATTATTATTTGAATATGGATTTACATATTAGTTCATTTCATATCATTTAACTTGTCTGTTTTTTAAATAAAGGTCATCACTGAATGTTTATGAATATAGCAGTACTGATATGACTAAAGTCATCTTACTTGGTGATTTATCAGCATATGTTCTCACAGACAAGACTGTGGCTCCATGCAGCTTGTTGGGGAGGTGCTGACCTCGCTGTATTGTGCGATAGGAATAGAAACAACAATGTTATTTTATTATACAGATATTGCTTCTCCATACTCTACTTTAATGCTTACAAATGACAAACAAAATATTTGAATACACTTTAAAATAAAATAAACAATCCAAAGGGAGAACGAGACAAAAATAGAAAAATAAATGTCAGCATTTAAAGGGATAAAGGTCAAAAGAAAGTTAATCACAGGTATTAAACATTTGCATAATTATGTTGCAATAAAGGCAAGCCTCAAATGTCTCCATATAAATATTAGATAAAAGAAAATTACAAATATTGCCTTGGCCACTAACTAAAATAAAATGTGTGTAAGTTGAAGTACTAAAATAACTAACACTGAAACAAAAATAAACCTAAATAGAAATATTAAAAAAATAATAAAAACTAAATTTTTCTTTGGTTTTTCACTTTAGTTTTGATTTGCATCCAATATTTCCAGTTTGCGGTTTGTTTTTGCACTATTACATATTTAGGAAGATACAGATAGCACATGCATGACCAGACATGTTATTTTAAAATATGTTGTCACTCATTTTTCCAAAATAAATATTCCCTAAATGTGGCTTTCTCTCAAAAACTAGTGTTCTGCCTACCTAGACTGCACTTTTGGGCATCACTGGCATATTTTAGGTAGGCGGCCAACTAAGTATTGTATTTGAACACGCGTATGATGCCTAAAAAGGCTAAATACTTGGTGTGTGCCTGGATCAGAATGTGGCCTACATGGCAAGTTATCAAAAAGCTCCAAAGATTCAGTAAACGATACGCCCCTACAAGTTCAACCAGTGATCACTGAACAAATTCGAAGTTGTGTAAATATGCATTAGCACTATTAATAAATTATATATAATATATACACACAAGTAAATTCGTGTGGCTAAGTATGTATTGTAAACTCTTGGTTAAACTGCTTCGTTCGTGTTTATGGGATGACAACTGTGCACGATGACATGCGAGTATGTTGGGCCTACGCAGTAATAACATTGCATTTCTGTGTACAATGTGTACAACGGAGTATGGATATACCATATAAGTATACTGTCCTGTTCCAAATAAACAGTCATTACCGTGGCGAGTGTGCGGTATAGATGGTTCCAGGTCTGCATTTTGACTGTACGCCCCTTCCGAGACCGCTTCACCTACAGCGTTAGCTGTGTCCAAGGACTCGGAAATTTACGCATGCGCAGCACGGAAAGCGTCGCTGCCTGATGATGTCACTCATCCAGCTTGTGACTCGACCAGAAGAAACTTCACAATAGAACAGTCTGGGTTTATACAAGGCCGTCATATCAGGAATAATATTAGACTAGTCTTAGATATGATTGATTATAATCACTATATTGAGGATGATAATTTTATTTTATTTATTGATTTCTATAAAGCATTTGATACGGTGATTCATAATTTTATTTTCAAAGTTATTAAATTGTTTGGTTTTGGAGATATGTTTTTGAAAGCAGTTCAAACATTGTATCGTGGGTGTAATAGTTCTGTCAAACTTGCTCATGGTACCTCACAAAGATTTGATATTCATCGTGGCATTAGGCAAGGATGCCCTCTCTCTCCTTTTTTATTATTTTTGTTAGTCACTCAGGTTTTAGCATCGCATATAAAAAGAAATAAATTTAATGGTATCACAGCTTTAGGTTTACAGTTTAAACTTAGCCAGTTTGCTGATGACACTACAGTGTTTTTGAAAAACAAATTTGAAGTACCTGTAAAGAACAACATATTATACATTTGTTTATTCTGTTAGGAAAGTTCCATATACATAAGAAGAAGTGGGCTCAATGTAAACCAAATTTAGCACATTTTATAAATGACTTTAAATTATATGTAAATCTCTTAGAACAAACAAAAAACAAAAAAGCATTGAAAACATGTAATGCTCTGAAAGCATTGAACTTTATGTAATTTTCTTCCTTTTTTAATTTTTGTTATTTCTCTGGCAGCTAATAATGTTAATTTGATAATGTGAATATGTAATACCTCATGTTCTTGTCGCATTGAATTAATAAAGCATTAAAACAAAATAAAAAAAAAAGAAGTAACTTCACATCGTCAAAAACAGAAGTCAGAAACAGAAGTCAAAAACAGAAGTCAGAAACAGTTTTACACTTATTTTTTTTCTCCTATTTAATTTATACTAAAAATATTTGGTCTTAAATTTCATCAGTTGTTTTCGAATATCTGATACAATAGTTTAGGGATTGTGATGCCAGTTGGGCAATACAATCAAAATTCTTACTCTATTAGGAAAATATCACGTACATGACACAATATGTCAGACTGTTTTCCATTGAATTATTTTTTATGACTTTAATTTCTGTAAGGAACAACAGTAAAGACGTCTCTGTTAGCTGAAAAAGATAATTGATGTAATAATTATATGACAGATTTTTTTTTGTTGTAAGGTGTAAGCGGTAGATCTATTATGCATGTACGGATGTATATATTTTGTATGTATATATGCATGTTTTCTCCTGTTAAAATTAACTGTTATTAGCTGTTAAACTGTTAACTGCATGTGAACTGTTTCCCCTGTTAAAAAATCAATAAAAAAATTATTTATCATTGAAGCAAACTCTTCTCATATCTTATTTTGCTACATATTTTAAAAAGTGACTTATTATATGAAATGTTTTAGCAATAATGTTGTTGTTGTTTTTAATGTTCATTGATTTTATACACAGGTTTGTATGTAAATTCTCATTAATATTAATTAATTAAAATTTTTATTATTTTTTTTTTTTAATTATTTACTGAGGGGTTTGTTCCCCCTGCCTCTTACACCCTGAAAATGCATAACATAAAGCATGCAAAAATTGTAAAACTGATGAATATAATATAATATAATTAATATAAAGCTTTTGTGTACTTCTCTTTTACAATCTCCTGCCATTAGAACGACTCATCCCATACAGTAGGCAAGAAACAGTTCCCTCTAGCGGTTAAACAACATCTTAAACATATCTTAAAGAACATTTTAGATTTGTCATATTTCAGCTGTTCATTTCTTGCTGGCTATTGTATTTAATTTCATGAATTAAATGTGTTTTCATTTTGAAATAAAGTAATATATAATATTTAGTTATGTAAATATAATGTAAATTACGTGCCAGTAACACAATTCACTAAACAGGACCATATATCACGGTTGACTTCAGTTTCCATTTTCCATCAGTTTCAAGAGACATAATGAGATTGAAGAGGATTAGACCGGAAGTTCACTCAAACGGAGCAAAAAGAGAGATTTTTTTATTGCTTTAGATAACAATACAACATATACTTTGGAACCAGGGGAGTAAAGAACACACACACAATAATAATAATAATAAAAAAGCAAAGCATACATTCACAGAGATACAAGACCTTTGTATCATTCAAAGAGTTTGAAGATATTACACAGATGAACAGTCTTTATAGCTTTTCCATTATTACTAAAATAGTAGAAAAGTACTTTTCAAATTCTTTGAGAAAAGAGGCTTTTTGTTAGAAAACTTACACTTATGAATGTGAAATTTGACTAATAAAATTAAATTAACAGATTAATTACAAAAAAGGGTGTAAGTCATCATACTTTAGAAATCCAAAAATTACATTTTCAAAATGCAAAACAAAAGTAAAGAGTACCTTTTTCTTAATAAACAGATACATCATACCATAACTTTTTCACATGACTACAATGCCAGAAAATGTGGGGTACTGTTTCCAAATGCAAAGAGCAAAAAGAGCAGCTAACATCAATATCTTTCTTAAACTTACTAAGTAAATGTTTGACAGGGTAGAATTTGTGTATTATCTTAATATAAATCTCTTTCACCTTGTTTGTAACAAAAAACTTATGAGGTAATAACCAAACACTTACCCAATCAATTTCATTAAAGGGGTCATATGATGTTGCTAAAAAGAACATTATTTTGTGTATTTGTTGTAATGAAATGTGTTTATGCGGTTTAAGGTAAAAAAAAAAACATTATTTTCCACATACTGTATATTATTGTTTCTCCTCTATGCCCCGCCTTTCTGAAACACGTCGATTTTTACAAAGCTCATTGGTCTGAAAAG
>NW_015536544.1:549833-577534 GCF_001515605.1 Sinocyclocheilus anshuiensis
GTGAAAGCCGATCCGGCGATCCACAGCGCAAAGTTGATGTTTTTCCTCAGCGTCCAGCACGGATCAGCTCCAGGCATGACGAAGCGGATATCGTCCTCTTTTGGAAGGCCAAATAAAGTAGTTTCGCTTTCACAAGGAAACACAGTGCCTTCACGACATGGCGGCGGCGGCAACAATACTACAGCGAGATTAAAAGTTACGCCTTCTTTCTTTGCGTGAATATTTGGGCGGCGTTATGCAAATCTTCCCACATCGTGACGTAGACGTGGGGGCGTGTTAGAACGAGCCGTTTTAGGTAGGCATGGTTGACTCTTAACTTTTATAAAGAATATCTCTTTGGATTTGAGACTTTAGTCTTTACAACTTTACAGATCTTCTTTATGCACCAAGAGCTTGTAACACTCCAAAGAGAAAGGAAAAATTGAAATCGCATCATATGACCCCTTTAACAAATTTAGTCCAATAAACAGTAGAGCAAGGCTTGGTAACAACCTCCATTAGAAATAGAGAACGAATAGATTTGTTTTTGTTTTTGGACTGTGAAAAACAGATTTTACCACAGACTGTATCAGTTAGGTTAATTATAGGCATATCAACCAGGGACAACACATCTCTACATAAGAAAATGATATCAGAATTGATTGCAGAAAATATAAGAGAGAATTCCTTGGGAGTCACAGGAAAATTAAAATGCATAAGAAACTCATCATACGTCATGAGGTATCCCTGAGTGTTAACTAAAACAATACCCTTATCAAACCAACTTAAAAAAAAACAAAAACGTTTGTGTTTATACAAAATACAGCGGTTATTCCAAATAAAATAACGTTGCGGAGAGAAGTTGTGCTTGTAAATCAATTTCCAAGACAATAAAGCTTGAGCATGAAAGGCAGATAGTTTCACAGGCAATTTGTCAATCTTGTAATCACACATTAGTTAAAAAGAAAGGCCCCCAAGTCGGTCAAAAATAAAATTAGGATTAAAATTCCACAAAGAGGGTTGTTTCAAACAGAATTTTAACCAATTAATTTTGAGGGTATTATTTAACATAGAGAAATCTAGAAAGTCAAGGCCACCATTTTTAAGTGAGTTCATAACAACAGATTTATGAATGTAGTGCACACGATTCTTCCATAGAAAATTAAATAAAATCCGATCAATAGTATTGATAGTTTAGATTGTCTAAATATATAGATGAAGCAACATAGGTTAGTCTAGAAATTCCTTCTGCTTTAGACAGAAGAACTCTACCTCTAAGGGAGATGTCCCTTAATAACCATAGGAGCAAGACGAGAGATCTTCAGTCATCATTCACTTTCATTGCATCCTTTTTCCCATATACGAAATGATGCCTGAAGCTGTCATTATGTCTAACCTCTCCCTTTGTGATCCGCAAAATAAATAATTTCACACAGTTTAGGAATAACATGAGGGCGAGTAGGCCTACATTTTGGTCGAACTATTCTGTTAAAAGTAACTTGGTATTAAATTGAGGTGAATGCAAAAATAATTTGCTTATTTCTTCTACAACGATTATTACAGCTTCACTTTTATTAAGACATCATTAATCATTCATGATAATTAATAAAATCACTCTTGCTACAGGCAGGGCGCTGACTTTTGCCACCTCTACTGCGCATGTGCGGTATCATAGCAACAGAGATAAACTTGCAGGCGGACAGTGAAGCAGTGGGCAAGATGTCAACGCCGCGGGAGCAAGAGGCAGAATACCTGGAGAAACACAAAATTGTTGAGATGATGGATCATTTATCTAGTATGCTCTTCTTCTACAGACCAGGTGAAACTTTTGACGCGTCTCGTAGTAGATTTGGTAGATTACTTTAGTCTATAGTAAACTGTCGTATTTAACGTTACCTTAACCAGCATAAATGTGAAATTGAGAGTTTGATGACATATTAAAGACAGCCTTTGTAGTGCGTAGACATCTAGAGTAGTAACCAGTTGCTTTCTTGCTGTTACATTTCTGGGAAACAGAAAACTAAAGACAAACTGAATTCCCAATCTCACGAATTCTGCCATTACAGATCGCCCTAGAGAATTTCTGATCGACCAGCTCGAAAAGCTCAAAGTTTCCAAAGTTCGTCCGGGAAACCCTCCGTGCCTCTGTCGAGTCCGACTGGAATCCTGGATCCTTCCCATCAAGGCTTTATCACTTATAGTCAATACAAAGAAGGTAAAACTAACATAATGTTGCAGAGGTGGGAAAACCTGTGCTGTAACTACACCTAGTAAAACAATCGTGGTCACTGTTCAGTAAAATGGAAATGAGTTCATTTGAATAAAAGTCAAATGCATGTAAATAAATGTAATGTTTTTGAATTGAGAATTTCACAGATTATATTATATGTTATTATTTTAAGTAGGCTTCATAGCTGCTGATTGAGCAAAACACCAGCGCTTAAATACCAGCAAATAGTGCTTGTTAATTAATGTAAAGACAAATTATGCCAATTATCCATGAAAATGTAAAGATTTTTTTTTAAACCGATTTTATTCAAGTTTTTATCTTTCTTAAATTAAATGTTTACAGAGTGGTGCATGCGTAAATAAGCTCTACCTAATCACTACAGGCAGTGAAAACATGATATTTCCATTTAAAAAATAGCAAAAAATGTATTCTACATGTAGCCTGTTGAAATGTAATGGCATCAAATAGGGACTTGCACATTGGTGGATTATTTTCTTCAGCAAGTAAGAGAGTTAAGATGAGTTTGTTTCTTCATCAGAACAGATTTGGAGAAATTTTGCATTACATCACTTGCTCACCAGTGGATCCTCTGCAGTGAATGGGTGCCATCAGAATGAGAGTTTAAGCAGTCTTATTTCTAAGAAATAATCCATCATTAAGGCATTTTAATTTTGAACTGTTTCTTCTGGCCAAACGTCCAATCCACAATCAATAATAACGCTTCCTCTATGTTCTCCTCTCACATCAAAATCCATTGACATATTTGTTTAGAACTGTTTTTGCTTGTGAACAGTATTTGATCTGTGCATATTTCTCTCCTGATTCAGATGACTTTTTCACTGGAGAAAGCAATATTATGTATTTAGCTGGATTCTGACGGCACCCATTCACTGCAGAGGATCCATTGGTGAACAAGTGATGTAATGCTAAATTTCACCTAATCTGTTCTGATGAAGAAACAAACACATCTACGTCTTGGATGGCCCGAGGTCACTGAATTTTTAGCAAATTAAAATTTTTGGGTGAACTATTCCTATTCATAATGTGACTAAGTTCAGTATCCCGTTTATTGTATAAGTAGTAAGTCATGGGGAAACAACTGACCCTAAGAATGACCTGAATGCACTGTGACTTTAACAGTCCATTTCCCTGAATACTTCCATGTAAACTTAAATTGTTTTGTTTACAATTCATGAGTATAAGAATTATACTAATGGTATGACTCTGTATATGCACAACATGGCTTCCCAACAGCACTGAAGACACTTGGCATCAAGAATTTCAATGAGTTCCCAGAAGGAGCCAGTGATGACAGAATATCACAAGAGACATTCATAACAGAAGCGTAAGTATAACCACCGCTTGAGTGATATGGCATCATCTGAAGAGTCAAAGACTCTGAATTCAGACCTAATAACTAATGCATTCACTATGTCCATGTATTATTTTGTATGTTTGATTGTATCAGCATTATGTTATGTCTTTAATGTTTTGATACTCTTGAATAGGACAGATTAGTGTCTGTGCATTTTGGACCTCTCTAATTCTCTGTTTAGGACAGAAGGGCTTGTCGGACGTACAGCAACATTCCAGCAACAGGAGAACTCAACATCTCTGTCCTAAGTATCTTTAAAACTGCTTTTATAACGATTTATATGAAAACAGTACATATGTATGCAGCTATAAATAAATGATTTAAAACAAGTACCTAATGCAAACTGAACATCTGCACACATCTCACCATTTCATAAAAGTCTTGCCATTTCAGTTTTAACACTTCCTATGCGTGTGGGTCAGATTTTGCCAACTTTGTGAAGACCAAATGTCCCTAGAGTTAAACCTTAAAGGGACAGTTCACCCAGAAATGAAAAATCTGTCATTAGTCCGCCTCAAATTGTTCCAGACCTGTATGAATTCGTTTCTTCTGTTCAACACAAAAGAAGATATTTTGAAGAATGTTGGTAACCAAACAGTTGATGGTCTCCATTGACTTCCATAGTATATTTTTCCATACTATGGAAGTCAATAAGATGTCATTTTTCATTTTTGGGTGAATTTTCACCTTAAATCGCCTATATGAAGACCAACCAACATGACTTAATAATCATGTTTTAATGAAAGTGTAAAAATGCTAAAAGTTTTCCACACCATGACACAAAAATAAAAGTGTTTTATGTGAGATTCCATGAAATACAGCATTCTAAATGTATATTTTCATGTTTATTATTTATAAGAAATATATTTTAATAATTATATATGTATTTATTTAACAGTTATTCAACTTATTTCTTATTTGTAAGAGGAAAATTGTGTCTAACAATATCAAAATACCAGAAAACAGCAGAAATAACATTAAAATGTAAACAAATCAACAAAGCAGAAATACATTTTGTAACACACAGTATGCCTCCATATTAATGCAGTGATGCTTAATAATTCATGACAGCCTCAATACTACAGTTTGAGCGAGTTGTAACCATGACCTCACATATGAAAGTGTTCATTATTTAATTTTGAACTTGATGCAAATATAAATTTTACCCACTTACTGACCTTGTGACTTATTTCATACATTATGAACATGGGTTTTATTTTTACATGAGCTTTTATGCAAGTGTTTTAACCTTTACAGAACTGAACTGATGCCATCCTTTATATCAAAATTATTTTAAAGGGGTCATATGATGTTGCTAAAAAGAACATTTTGTGTATTTGTTGTAATGAACCAGTGGGGACATAATTACGGATTATAATGACTTATACTGTCTTTTTATGCTTTGCGTTGCATCGCGCCGCGTAAACAAAACCATGTCTGCATTTGTGATCGGAGAAATGACAAACAACAAGCGCTACTTTACACTGCTCAAAACTTGCGTTTGAATCATCAGTGGCAAATTCTACATTCTAATTCCAACCAAAGTAGTTTCGCTTTCACAACGAAACACACGGCGGGCTAGAGTGAGCAGAGGCCGGAGGCCTAGAGTGAGTGGAGGCGGGCGGGCTTGCGGCAACCACATGTGACTACCCTGGGCTGGACTGCGCTTCGTCCACGGTGAAAGCCGATCCGGCGATCCACAGTGCGAAGTTGATGTATTTCCTCAGCGACCAGCACGGATCAGCTCTAGGCATGACGAAGCGGATATCGTCCTCTTTTGGAAGACCAAACAAAGTAGTTTCGTTTTCACAACGAAACACAGTGCCTTCACGACATGGCGGCGGCAACAACAATACTAAAGGGAGAATGAAAGTTACGCCTTCTATCTTTGCGTGAACATTTAGGCGGCGTTTTGCAAATCTTCCCACATCGTGACTTAGACATGTGGGGGGCGTGTTAGAACGAGCCGTTTTAGGTAGGCGTGGTTGACTCTTAACTTTTATAAAGAATATCTCTTTGGATTTGAGACTTTAGTCTTTGCAACTTTACAGATCTTTTTTATGCACCAAGAGCTTGTAACACTCCAAAGAGAAAGGAAAAATTGAAATCGCATCATATGACTCCTTTAAACATTTTTAAAAGGTGATTACTACATGCAATACAAAACAAATTGTTATGGGCCTATGTTGTCTAGGGGTAATGTTAAAGCTATTTGGATACTGGATGGACAAGGAAAATCTGGTACGCATACAGTATGTACAAGTGAAGGTGACATTCACCCCAAAAACAACATTCTGTGTGTCTATACAATTATAGAAAATTAATAAGTATATGTCACATGACATTCCTGCCTGCAGATAAATGTACTGAAAGTGTACTGAATGTAGTGAATGAATGTACTTAAATGTACAGAACTGGTCTGAAAATGATTAACTGCTGTGAAATAAGTTGTCTGTTGCTTTACCTTATAGTTCAGTCATAAATACTATGGTCAAGATATTTCTGATAATCAGATTGGCTGCGTAAGCCACAAACTCCGGCATTTTCACAGTTTCACTGAGAATATAAAATGAGATGTGACCATTATATAAAATGTTAAAATAAGCCACATTTATTGTATTATTCTTATTTATTTATTTTTTAATGAACAAAATGTGTAGGTCGATTTAAAATGATAAATCAACAAATATGCGGTGCAAAGTAAAGATTAAAAGTATTGTGACACTTTGTTGTTGTTGTTCTTGACATCAGCGCACTCCTAAAAAATAAGGTTCTTTATTGTTATCTGGTTCAATGAAGAACCTTTAAAATCCATGAAACCTTTTCATTGCACAGCAGGTTCTTTATAGTGGAAAAAAATTTTATTTAGATTATTAAAATGTTCTTTTAAAAACTGTTCACTGACAGCTTCTGTGCATGGGGAACCAAAAATGCTTCTTCAATGGCATTGCTGCAAATACACACTTTTCAGTCCATTTATTTTTGAGAGTGTGGATCATGTTGATGAACTACACCTATCTGAACTGATTTCATAAATCCATTAAAAATCACTTGGTGGTTAAATTGAAAATATACTAGTAAAAGTGAAGTTAGTGATAAGCAGTATTTCTTTGCAGATGCCGCTTGGTTTGATACTTTCAACTAGGCTACATTTATCATTGGACACCAGTTTGCCCAAACATACCTGTTAGTAATTACATTTACAAAATGCAGCTGCGCAGTGGAGAGAGTGACAGAGAACTTCTTACATTAACAGTTCAATGGGAAGAACAATGACATGCTAATTCTGGTGGCAACAGTTGAAGTTTGGGAACACTTGTAGGTGTGTTCGCTCGGTTACGAATAGTTGTAATGTCCTTTCAGTGTTACTTTTTACAGTGTTACATTGAGTAGGCCACTGCTATGTTATGTTTCTGACTTAATTTTTGTAAATGCTAAAATTGCAAACTCATGGCATAACATTAATAATAATAAAACCTATAAAGGTGATTCTTCATTTAGGAATAATATTCTGTCCTCTAGGATGGGTTTAAATAACAATAATAATAATATTTAAAAAAACAGATTAAAATAGAATTATACCTACTTTAAAGTTAAAGTGTATACTGTATTGTGCTTCTTTCATTTTTCCTAATTTTTAAGATCGTTGAAATGCTACATTTGCTACAGTTTCTCTATTTCAGACATGTTTCTTACCCAGACATCATAACTTCCCTTCTTTATGCGTTTTCTTAAAAACATATAGGCCTACTTAACTTAAATGTATATGTAGGCTACAATGTAATTATAAAGGAACCGAAAAATAAACTGGGTTATGATGTTAATAAGTGACAGAAATTTTGAAGAACAGAAATGTCATTAATTTTAAACTTTTACAAAAATATGTGAGTAGATTTAGGCATCTTCACCAAAACTGATTAATATTTCAGTATTTTAATTCAGAAACAATCAATTTCCTTACTCGTTCAAAAATCCAAAGTTAATTAGCTGCTAACTCACTTTAGCAAGTCCAACTTTTATTCGATTTTTCGACAAAAACTGAAAAATGTCATCATTACCATCACAACAATATCAAAAATCCACACCAACAAAATATGCTTGAAGGTTGATCAAGGCCTGACTTTATTCCAGGACGTTATACATTTTTAACAAACATACTTTGAAGAAGTTTTTCAAGATTTCAAGTAGTAAAAAGTTTCTGTAATTAAAGAATCCCTAATAAATTAATTCAAATATAGTTAAAATATCATTATAATATGATTTGGGAAAGATATCTGTGTAAAGACTTTTTTATATTTTCCATAAATTGCCTCGCCGTCTTAATCGCCAAAAGAAAGGCTAGTTTGGCTTAAATTTGGATTTGGAATCGGTGCATTCGCAACGGTTTCATTTGGGTGTGCGAAATAAAAACGGCTCGTTAATTTCCTCAATTAGTGGCACGGGTTGTGGGGGGTCAGATGTGAAGCACCAACCCGGCGACAACATCGGGTGCCACATTTCGGTGGTCTTGAACATCCATTGCACCTTTGCGCAACAGCCGCTTCTCCGCCGAGAGGTCCTCGCGCTGCACAAAGACAGCTTCCGAGAGGGCAGCGTCAGCGCGAGAAGTGAGAGGAACTACCTCCGGACCGCGTCCGACCATCTTAACTCGAAAGCCTGCGTTGTTTTTCCTGAAGGTAAGAACTCTGCGAACACATCTCGGCTGATTTCGACCGCGGGAGTTGCCCACTCGGGCCCGGAATCGTGCAGCGGACCAGTGTCGTTTCCTATCCTGCGCGAGCGTGGTTGTTCTTAACAGAAAATGGCGTCACCGTTCGTGCTGGCTGTGCAAGCGGGGAAAACGCACTTGTTCCGAGCGCCTAAATTAGAACGAGAGTTGATTCGGACTCGCCACGACTGTCCGCAGAGATAGAGCAAGTCCACGGGCCTACTTGAGAGTGAATATGGCACTTCATAACAAAACACCGAAGAGGAGAGGACGCGTAAAGGCGGAAGGGTCACCAGACCTGTGCGCCAAAGCGGCTTCGGGAAGATGGCACAGCGCCGCAAAGCGCAGCACTTCATCATTCGGACGTGCCCTGTGATCCCGCAAATCCTCTCGAGCGTGTTCGGTTTGTGCCTCTTTGTGGACGCGATTTCATATTTTGTTGGGTTTGGGTTCGGAAAGCACTGCAAGTTAGTGGCAACGTCGTCTTTTGTATCAGGCTCTCGCGTCAGCCCGCCTTTACGCCGCACTCCCTGGTAAGCATCAGTCCTTCTTATGCCGCTTTAAAGCTCCATTCTGCACATGGGCTCTCCTTCTCCATCAAGTTAATCTGGCCCATTGTGGTCCGCAATAGAGGAGATTTGGCCTGACAATGTAACCGTGTAAAAGAGATTTACAGAATAATGGAGCGATGCAAATTGCTTCACGAAAACGCTAAATAGCCTGAATATCCGAAAAAAACCCGGCGATATAACCTGCGCTTACATTTGAAAACAGTTTGGCTAAATGAACGGTGTATGCGCCACGACGTGTCTAGATTGCGCATAGGGGAGAACGCAAACCATTGCTTCTCCAACAGGTTTCAGAACCACACAAATCGCCACGAATAACGCAAACGCACGGTCTTCGGCGTTATCTGAGGGATAGTCTAGGATACAGTCTCTCTTTTGTGGTCACATGCCTCTTTTTAGCAACTGTGGACTTGGTGATGCTCGTGCTGCGGATGGCTTCGCGCGTTCCCGCACACATGCATCCACAATTTTCCATCATAAGTCAGTCAAACGTGCGAACTGGTGTTAATATGTCTATCTTTGTCATCCAGACGTCCCAGTGGGATATATTCGCTTCAATTTGGAAACTGTCGCTGTTGGATTTGGGTATCAACTTTTTACGTTGTTCGTTCACATTTGGCCCCTTGTGGTCCCAGTGTGTTTTGATGGGGACTCGTGATTGTGAGTGTGTTTTTAAAGAAGTTAGGTTACATTTATGTACTCTAAAAGTGCGAATTTATTATTTTAACCACATGTTAATGGATCTATTTGTAAAAGCGTGATGTAAAATTATGTTGTTTTTGTCTGGTGAATGTGCTCGCTTGACCACGTACTTCTAAACAACCGTACGATCTAGATTTTAGTGTATTATTATCTAAAACATAATCATTAATAATGATTTGAATGGCTATAACGCGTTTAATCCAAAAGCTTCAGGAGGGACCGGCACAGATCGTGTGTCTATTATTTTAAATTATTATTTTTCCGGTCACGTGGCCAAATGTCTCTGATGCTTTTGGGTGGTGATGGTCATTTCAAGTCGTTCTCGGTTGTTATGCGTGCAGTCACACGCAGAATTCACGTTTTAGTGTTATTGGTATTTCTTCAGTTGTTATGAAGTTTGCAAAGTAACGTTACTTGTTCAGGCACGAGTCCACACGGATAGTAATGTACACGCGACTTACTGATTTGCCAACCACAGTACGACTCGTCTCGAACACATTTGCCTGCCGTCAGCTGAATTGCGTCATATAAAAGCACGAAGGCGGTTATTGTGAAGCATAATTATGTTCATTTGTACGGTTGGCCAAGGACACGTGCTCTTTCTTGCACCGCTCGCTACTTCCTGCCTCTTGAATGTTTGGGCAGGACACTGGCAGCGCGGTCAGGTGTATGTCCTTCACAATCACAACACAACGTTTTATAGATTTCATTTGCGCTTTTATCAGCAAACGGGTTACATTAAAACAACGGCACACACCGAAGCACATCTGAAAACCTTTTACCATGGTAACTTCAGTTTCCGCCCAAATACCACAACTGCTGCTTACAGTTACGTCTGTAGAGAGAGTCGACAAGAAAAGTCAAGCACTTGTCACACCACAATACTATTTCAATGAATGCAAAAGCTAAAAAAAATTAAGAATTTAAAAGAAATAAAATATTAACATTTAAATGTTAATGTATGTCAATGTAAAGCTACAATCTGTTGCACAATATGTAAAATACGTTCATGTTATTTGTAGTATTTAGTGATATTTTTTTTAAAACCAGTTTTACTGTAGTGACATACTAACTATAGTAAGTTAATATGGTATTTTGGCACAAGCTATAGTGACCATTGTGCTTTTTTGTAAGTACATGAAGATTATTTGCTTATTTCCACTCAGATATGTGTGTAGTTGTCTGTTTTTGCTTGTTGGAATCTAAAGATTTTTGTAGAAGTCACAGCCCTGATAGCACGCGTACATCACGGAGACGACGTCTGCATTTACATCTGCAAGATGTATTTTTTATAGAGTGTTTGCTCATCTGCAATACGTCTATAGGACGTTTCCTGTCCGATGTTAAATAGACGTTTAGAAAATGGCTTTTAAGATGTTTATGATTTAGAATGTATGTAAAACGGAACAGATCTATCAGATGTTTGTACACAATGGATGGTTTCCAGATGAAGCGATCTTTAACATGCATCTTGCAGACGTACATGTGCTTTTTGGGAGTAATCTACATTTTATAGTTATACTAATTTGATTAACATTTCAACATTTCATGTCGACAGGATTTTGTAAAAGGTCCAATATATTAATAGTTAAAACCGCTGTGGTGCAATCTCATTTCAGTTTGTCCTGTTGTCTCACATTATCCTTTCCATTACATCTGGGCAATTATATTTGATGCATGACAGACATTTCCATCATTCATATTGTTTTGTCCTTTTTAGCACATAGCAGTTATGCCTCATCTTGACATTTATTTCCTTGGTAAATGTGCGGTGAAAGTTCTTCATCATCACACGGTCATCACAACGACAGTAATGTCTGTTTGTCTTTATCAACACCTGCATAAACGACCATTGTAGACTTATTACTAGCAAATATTTCTAGTTCTGTGTATACAATTTTTGAATTTCTACTTGTGCTGATGGAGAACTTGTTGCCATTTTGGGAGGCATGTGGGAATGAAATCATTCCTCCATCAAAAGCATTGAGAAGAAACGGCTTCACTGATTAACTTTGTGATTTGTCTTTTAAGTTCATAAACGAGGCCTCTGAGATGGAGGCTACTAACAGCGAAGATCAGGGAAGCCGGACTAGTGACAAATGCTGCCAGACTGAGACACTTCAGGCCTGCTGTTGCCAAACAACAGAAACCCCTCAAGAGCCTTGTGGCAAAAATCCAGGTAGGAACTCAGCACCTTAAAGTCAACATGAAATCAAAATTGACCCTTTTTCCTTTTTAAATACACATTTCTAGTCTTATTGTGCATGATTTGTCAGTGCAAATTAATCCAAAGTGGAAAAAACATCTTTCCTTTTAGGCTGATGTTACAAATTGCTCTTATTTTTGGCTGAATTTTGGTATGCAACGCCCACTTTTCAATATCCAATCAATTCCAAATGGATAAAATCAACTCCTGCCTATATTTTTTTCTTGTTGAATATCCTGTTGCACTCAGAAATACATCCCATTACAGAAGTAAAATGAGTTGAGAAGGCTGGTTTCATGTTGACTTTCATGGTTTGGATGTATTTTGATAATCCGATGCTGTTATCTACTCTTGCTGATACCTGTTCATAATCAGAGGTAGTTGCCAACCCACGGGCATTGTGAAATCAAGGTTTATGCCTTCTCTACGCATTTATTGCAGAGAACTATCAATGTAGTTCGATTTAAATGAAATGTCTTGTGGCAACTTGGTTGATAATGTTGGACAATCGCAATTGTATTGTTTTAGCTTTGTGGTGTAAACACAAGTGGAAATAAATGGCTATTTGTGGTGTTATAAGCAAATGTTGTCTATAAGTGTACCATTTTCTTTAACTTAAACCAGCATTTACTAACTTTTCTACTTTCCACTTTAACAAAACTAATGTATTATAGTACAATTTCCACACTAATGGGAAATGTGGAAAGTATTTAAATGTGAAGTTCATTAAATTGGGGAAAAAACACAAATATTTAAATAGCCTGTTTAATTTTAAATGAATGTGTAATATTCTCACATATTATCATAGTAAAATGCTCCTTAACTTTCAGCCACCTGGTGTCAGATGAGAAGGTGTAACTTACACATTCTCAGAAGTCCCCTTAGATTAAACGGTTTTACCAGGTGGAAATCAGTTGGTAGATGTCCATGGAAAGAAAATAACAGAAAGTTGAGATCACTACTTATCAGGGTAGTATAGAGTTGCCTGAAGGAACAATGATAGAGTCTTGCAGGTGTCCAAAAGAATGATGGAGTGTTGCAAACCAAAAGATGCTTGTGTCGTGTCCATGGGGAACTAGATCTACTATTTTATTTTTCCTTGCCACGGTTCTGGCCTCACTTCCCTCCAGTCTTTGTTGGACACATCTCTGATAACTAAACACTGAGTAGTTTCATCTAGACAAAGTTTTTTTTTTTAGACATACACTGTGCTGGTTTATTTGAAAGCCTTAAGGCAAGAATGCCATACATAGATTCATTGCTGTTATGTATTAGTGATGAGTGCTTTACTTATTTGCTTATTCACTGGAATTATATACAATTATTTTTGTAAAAATAGGAACTTGATTTTCAGTTTTTTTTTTTTCGTAAAAGATTTCTTCCAAGATTCAAATGCCTTTACATTATAATTCTACTTTTTTTGTACATTTGCAATAATCACATTCAAAATGCAATTATTCAAGCATTGAGTTCATTCCTATAGTTATTATCCAGGGTCTGTATGTGTGTAATCCATCCTGCTGTCATGCACTAAAGTTGGTATCACGTGTAGGTGAGCAAAGAGTAGAGTTAGAGTAGGGTGGCTTTAATTAAAATTAAAATGTAAATGAAAGATAGAAATGCATCCCGGTTGGAATTGTGAAGTTCTTGGGGTGTGAAACCTAAAGGAGACACGGTGTCTTCTTTGTGATGGAGGAAGTGGAGTTCAGGCTGTGCAGGAGGGTCAGTATTTCCATGGCTTGGCAGTCCCCTTTCTGTTTGACCAGCTACCATGGGGTTGCTCTCCCTACTTTTACTCCTTATCTTACACAGCAGATTGAAACCATTTGCTGTCCTCATACCCGAATGGTGGAACTTAAGAATGGTGGAGATTCATGTGAAAACTGTTTTACATAAAGCATAATCTAAAGTGTTGTTTTCTGTTTTAGTTCATTCAGTTGAGCCCGGTGATCCACCCCTGCTTCAGCAGCAGCTCCAGACCTCCAAGTCAGGAATTCATCAAATCATTGAGTGTTTTCGCTCCGGTACTTTAATCCCAGAACTTTGATCATTCAGTAAATAAATTGCATGTAGACTCCTTTTCTTCACCAGGTATGAAATTTTGTCAGCGTCGAGGCATTTTCTGTTATTACTCAAAGCGAAATGCTATGCCAAAAGACAAAGTAATGTGTTTCATTATTTCCTAATGATAACTGCTTGCTTTCAATATGTGCTGTTATTGCAGGTACAGCTCACCTCAAACACATGCTGCTGAAGGAGGTTGACACCATATTTGAGTGCAAAATCTGTCGAAGTCTGTTCCGTGGTCTACCAAATCTGGTCACTCACAAGGAGCTCTACTGCTTCTCCCGACAACCTCAATCAGATGGTTTGTATATCCATTTAAGCACTCTGACTATTAAAGTGATCAGACATATGAATTTTTCCTGGTGAACAATGAAACCTAGACTTCAGGCATATAAATGAAAATTCTGTCTTTGCTTACCTTGGTGTTGTTCGAAGCCTGCAAGGGTTTATTTTTCCTGCAGAACACAAAAGGAAGATGTTTTAAAGAATGTTTCAACTGTTCAAAGTCATTTGTGGTCCGAAAACATATTGGACCGTATTGTCTCTCACTGTATGGACAAAAAAACTGACATTTTTCAAAATATGTTGCACAGAAGAAGAAAAGTAGAACACTCAAGTAACTACCTATCAATGGCCTAGTAACTTCTTAGCAACACCCTGGAAACTACCCACAACACCATAGCTTTGTGACAGCGGGTTTTGCATGGACAAGCACAACACATTTTTCTGCAGTTCAAATTTGTACTCAGTTGGGCCTATGAATATAATAGTGCTATTAATAAGATTATTATTTTGTGATGCTATTACTTTCTGCAGAGCCATCACAAGGTGGGCAGAGTCAAGCTATCAAAGAACTTCTTCAAGCCATCTATCCACAGAAAGACCAAGAAAAACATGTCATTCAGCTGGAGGCCATTGAGACCAACCCCAATGCAGTGTTCCAACAAGTGGCACCGGTGGAAATTCAGGACATGTCAGAAAACCCCGCCCATACACCCCAGACTATGATCCTGGTACCTGAGAAGAAAAATCGCCACAAATCTATTTTGGCACCCAAAAAGGTCCAACAGTCAGATTTTGAAGAGGAGATGGAAACGGAACCTGAAGAACCACCTGCTAAAGAAGGTCAGAGCTGCGAAGAGCAAATAAAGATTGAGCCGGTAGAAGGGGAGGAAGAAGAAGAAGAGGAGAGTGCTGCCTCTGAGGTAAAGGAGATGAGGATCTCTTGCTGCCTCTGTGGAAAAGACTTCAGCTCCAGACGCAGTGTACGACGCCACTGCCGGAAGATGCACTGGCAGAGGATGGAGGAGTTACGCAAATTTACAGAGACGCGCACATTGCCTACCAGCCTGCTGTCTATGGTGAAGGACAAGCATCCTGTTGAATCGCCACTTTCTTCTGGGAAGAGTTGCCCAGTGTGCAAAAAGGCCTTTGCCACCAAGGCCAATGTTCGTCGCCACTTTGACGAGGTCCACCGTGGTTTGAAGCGGGATTTGATCACACCGGACATTGCCACAAGACCAGGCCAGCCTCTTTTACTTGACGCTCGTCCTCCTTCACCAGCGAAAGCACCAAGCTCTCCTCTGAAGCAAGATAAGACACAGTACAACCTGACAAATTGTCGCTGCAAGCTGTGCAAACGCAAGTACAGCTCCCAACTAATGCTTAGGCGGCACATGCGAATCGTCCATAAGATGCCCATTCTAGAAAACCGCTCTCAGAAGGCCAAATCGAAGCACGAGAGAAGAGATAAGGTTTACCCAAAGAAAGAGTCTATCTCGAAAGCTTCAGAAGATGATGGAAACCACGGTGTGAGTTTTGACTTTAAGAGGATCTTCTGCTGGTTGTGTAAACGTCAGTTCAGTACCAGTCAGAACCTGGGCAAGCACATTGCCGAACTGCACACCGATGGGAACGACAGCATCTACATCAAGTTTTACCGATGCCCCATCTGCAGATACGAGTCACGCCGGAAGCGCGACGTCATCCGCCATATCACAGTGGTGCACAAGAAGTCATCGCGCTATCTGGCTAAGGTTATGCCTGCCTTGGAGAACCAGGCAGTCAAGAAACCAGCTGATGCAGTCTTTACCAGTGCAAACAAGAAAACAAAAGAAGAGGGTAGTGGGAAGCATAAAACGCTAGACCCTCCAGCTTCTCCTAAAAGCTGTCAACACGATCCTCTTGTATCTTCCAAAGCAAAGAAACAAGAATCCCCAACATCTCCAAACACTCGAAAGCATTCAGCTCTAACGTCACTTAACACAGGCAAACTCGAGTCTCTACTTACACCAAATAGACAAGACAAGAACCTTCAAGCATCCAAGAACCCCCATGTCACTCGCAGTCATAATGTTATCAAAGGGCCACCCATCACCAGAAGCCAGGAGACCTGCACGGAGGTTAGGGTAACGAAAAACTTTTCCCTTCACGCATGCGATATGTGTGGCCGGGCATTTGCCAAAAAGGTCTACCTTGAGACGCACAGGCGGAGACACAGGACTGCCATCGCAAGTGGGGACAAATTACAAGGAAGAAGCACTCGATCAAAGGCCCTCATTTGGTAGGTTGCTCCTCTGTTATGGCATTCAGAAAGCATCTTAAGATAATTATCGTTGCTTGCTAAGGTGAGCCTTAATCCCCTAACCCTAAGCATTAAACTTTTGGTTGTAACTCGTAACTCTCTTCGCGTTATGGACATTAATGGTACCCCACATTGTGTGTTGCTTTGTGGTGTGTTATTACTTTTTAAAGCAATTAGGCTTATAAAAAAGGCGGGAAAAATTCCCTTAGACTTGTATTGAAAAAGGGACCTGAGTCATACCTAGGGACCAGCGTATCATACAGACTTGAGGTTGTGGTTGACTTGGACAAGTACGTAGCCACTTAGCAAGTCCACATTAAGCACCCAGAACACCCTAGCAACGGCAAAGCAACAACCTGGCAACCACCCAGTGCACCTTAGCCCAGGGGTGTCCAATCCCACTCCTGGAGGGCCAACGTCTTGCAGAGTTTAGCTTCAGCCTGCCCCAACACACTTTCTTGGAAGTTTATAGTAATCCTGAAGACCTTGATCAGTTGGTTCAGGTAAGTTTAATTAGGATTGGAGCTAAACTCTGCAGGATAGCGGCCCTCCAGGAGCAAGATGGGATACCTCTGCCTTGGCGTAATGGCGGCGAGTTTTGTACTGTGAAGCACCACTCACATTATCTCCTGAAAATGTAAAAATCTCATTCAAAATGCTGTTGCTAACAAGTTACAGAGCATCACAGCCTGTAAATAACACCGTATAATACGTTGTAAATATTTTATCCAGCTATCTTAAGTACTCCTAAGAAAGCACTATTTAGTGTTCCAAAAATAGTGATCTTGAAAGACTGGACTATGTCTATGAAGGTACAATCCCTTATAATTGGATGCAACATTTCAAACTGATGTGAGCTTTCATGCCTTAATATGCTTGCAGCATTCCTCCAGACTATAATGGATGAGATGCTCTACAGAATCAAACATTCAGCCATTTCACAAGATTTTGTTTCCAAGACTGTGTAGGACATAGCACCTCTAATAAAGACAAACACTTTCTTAGGCAAGCATCACTATTACGGTTCCTCATATTTATGGTTGGAGGTTTGATTTAAAACCTCTTAAAATCCGGCACTGGAGGGCCACTGCTATGCAGAGTTTAGCTCAAACCCTGATCAAACTCACCTACCTGTAATCTTCTAGTAACTTTATTAGCTTGCTCGGGTGTCATTGAATAGGGTTGGCGCTAAACCCTGCAGTGCATGTGCCCTCTCCAGAGTCGCATTTGAGGAGCTCTGCTTTAAACCAACGTATTAAGACTAAGTTTGGCCAGTAAGCAACCACTCAAATTCACCCTAGCATTGCTGCAGCAGGTTTTGCATTGGCAAGCAATACTGACATTTTCTTCAGAAAATGTAAAGATTTAGTTTCATTTCTTAAACTTGGTTTCTAGGGATCCAAATTGGGCACATTTGGTTTCAATTATTCTTTTTGTTATCCAAGCTAGTGCTTATTTTTCTCATCACATGCTCAGACAAAGTCACTGTATTAGAAATTACTCTCTTAATTTAAATTCATGGCTACAGATAGTATCTGAGAGGGATTCCCCATCATCTGCTTTCTGTAATAGATATGTAGATGCGGTGAACTTTTACACGTTTTGGCCTGACCATTTACACTTCTGGCAGCCTCCAGTGGTTTTGCCCACAGAATAGTGATGCTTGAGAATTTTTGTAAATGCCCATTTCCTTAAAGCGATAGTTCACCTACAAGTAAAAAATTGCTATATTTGCTCACACTCTTGTTATTCCAAACCTGTAATCACAATAAAGGACAATTGTTTGAAGAATGTAGAAGGAAATTAAGTCATACAGGTTTTGAACATGACGTTAGAACCAACTATCCCTTTAACATCTTCAAACTTACAGAAAGTACACATACTTTTTCCTTTAAATCATTCCGGTTATTGACTACAGTATGGTATATATTTAATGATGAATGGCGTTTTTATTCTCTCTTTTTCTCTTTCTTTCTGTCCATTTAGATAGTTTTTCTCTGACTGAATACGTAGCACATTTGCACTGGACTCCATGGATGAGTTTATCTCCGTGTGAAAGAAGAGGAAGGGATATGGACAGACTTGTGGGTAGAAAACAGGATAACCTTTTAATAAAGGGGTTGAATGAGACAAAAAAAAAACTATGTTGTTCCAGCTTTTTACACAGGAGGGCGCTGTTGTAAAAGAAATGGTACGCACCCTCTAAAAGGTGATTGGTCTTTAATTGATTTTGAATGAGTTTGACTGATTACTGGTGTTAACAAAAAACAACTTTCAAAATGAATTTTGATTAATTTGTAAACGGATTATACCACTATTTTTTGTATTCTCTCCGACAGTTTAAAAATACACAAAGAATGTTTTATAAATGGACAATGGACAGACATAGGAGGTTGCTCTGTATACATACAGCATGTCTAACTAATGTTAAATATTCATAAGTAGATAAGTTAATGTAACTCTGCTTCATATTTTCCTGCCATGTATTCACCTCTCTAATCAACTATGGATTGAAATGCTGCTAATTTGTTAGAAATGTACTTCTATTTCTTCTACCCTTTAAGTCGAAGCCTACATGTTAAGCTGCTCAGGATGTGTCTTAATTGAGAGCCCAGATATGTTTTTTTTTTAAACCGCTTAAACTTTGTGTTTGTCTTTAACGAAAGGTTGCAACTGTGACTAAAATGAAATAGACTACTACTGTATTTGTTTAGGTTGGTAGTCTACTAATAACTTAAGCTAATGAGAAAATAATTTTCAAGTTTTAGTAGATGGCTTTCATCGTTGCTCTCAAGTATAAATAGTTATAATGAAGCTTTTGAGCAAGTAAATTGCAAGTACAATTTCTTTTAGTTGGGGTGCATGCAGAATGCCTTGATTAAACTCTTTGTTTATGTGTACAATAGGGCTTTATCCAAACGCCAAAACCTAGATCCATTCTGATGATGCACACTCCTTTTTATTTGCAAAATCCTGGTATATTCTTGCTTGCAGTAGGATTTTTTGTTTAAATAAAGATAACAAACACATTCTTTGTCAACTTTTGTATATTATATCCTTCCTATCTATCTGTCTGTCTGTGTCTACACACACACACACACACACACACATCAAATCCATTAACATTCACTTAAAGGGTTCACCCCAAAATGAAAATTCTGTCATTAATTACTCACCCTCATGTCGTTCCAAACCCTTAGATCTTCATTCATCTTCGGAACACAAATTAAGATATTTTTGATGAGAGCTCTCAAACCATGCATAGACCGCAATGCACCTGAAATGTTCCCAGGTCCAGAAACGTAGTAAGGACATCGTTAAAACAGTCCATGTTCTCAACAATTCTTCTCCCCCAAGTTACATCTTCCGCCATTTTGGAGAGTACCCAAGAGCGTAATCGACGTAATAAGCGTTGTTTATGTTCGGGGGCGAAAGTGCGCGCATGAATGTAATCTGCTAATCAGCATTGTTTATGCTTAGGGGAAAGCCTGCGTATGTGTTGTGATACTCTCTAAAATGGCAGAAGACATAACTCGAGGGAGAAGAATTGTTAAATAAATTGTTATTTTTGTTTTCTTTGCACTCAAAAAGTATTCTCGTAGCTTCGCAAAACTGAAGTTGAGCCACTGATATCACATGGACTGTTTTACCGATGTCCTTCCTTATTGCGTTTCTGGACCTGGGAACATTACAGTTGCGTTGCTGTCTATACAGGGTCTGAGAGCTCTCACATTTCATCAAAAATATCTTAATTTGTGTTCCGAAGATGAACGGAGGTCTTGCGGGTTTGGAAGGGTGAGTAATTAATGACATAATTTTAATTTTTGGGTGAACCCCTTTAAAGTTTTCATTCGAATTCATTAACTAGTGAATCTAACATACAGAAATTATATTAAACTTGAATAAGTTACTTGCAAATTTGACAGTCATCTTACCCACAAATACCCATGTAAAGTAATGCAGGAGAACTCACCTCGGGTCGTGTGTAAACTGGTCGGCCACGCATTAATAGGCCACATAAGTACACGGTACTCCTCCCCATTGGAATTACTGCAGCATACAGATGTTTGTGAGTCCTGCGATCCACACGTGAGTAAACTCAGATGAGATCACGAAACTCAAAATACTCATCCGATAATCGCATAATCACGGAAGCGAACTCTTTATATTGTTTTATTTGCATATGGGGCGGGAAATCAGATTTATATTATTTTTGATGAGGCACAACGTGCTTCCCTCGGGTTTGAAATACTTGGTAGCTGGGTGGAAATCCGCCTATTATGACACAAAAATGGTCTACATGTGACAAACAACAAATAATGTGTGACTTTTAACACTATTTTTTTATTGAAATTCATTTTAATATAGATTATGCTGTTTAGGGGGGTGTGAAGTACTTTTTATCCATTTACCACAAAATTCCTCAATTACACCTTGATTGTAATCTGCTAATCAGCATTGTTTATGCTTAGGGGAAAGCGTGTGTATGTGTTGTGATACTCAATTGCATGCATTTTTATGAAAAAAAAAATCTAATAATGATCATCAAAATTGTTTCTGGATATTCATCTAGGTGTTGGGGCAAAAATCTGCCATCTGCTTGTTACAGAAAAATCTGTAGGAAATACAGTTTTAGAAATAATAGTGTAATTACCAGATACATCCAGCAGAGGCCCATAGAGATGTATTCATTTTGTGGATGTGGCAAACTGCTCTTACAAATGCAATGTGGAACAAACATGACAACGCAAACGCACGTGCACACACCTTTGTCTGTGAAAAGTCCACCGCGTCTCTGCAGCGCTTGTGCGATTGTCAGTGGGAGTAAACAGTTCTCATGCACACCGAGCGAGCAGGTATGAAACGCGTCGGCTCTTCACCTCGCGTCTTTTGCACGCTCAAGTTCGTTATTTTGCTTGTAGACTCGAATAGTGATCTAAAGCTCAGCCAAGATGATCAAGTACAGTAAATACACCCGTAGACTAGGAAAACAAAACAAAAAACAAATATATCTGTAAATAAAATAGCCCACACACACACACACACACACACACATATATATATATATATATATATATATAATGAACTTTGCACAGGCCTGCAGGCACTGGAGAGGATTTATTGCGCTTTATTGCTGTCAAAACCCACTTTCTGTTAGATGCTAGTCATTCTATAAAGTGCATTTTCATGGCTGAGGTCACGCTTTTCGCTCCAGTGTATATTTTTCAGGGGTAGGTTTGTTTATTATTTAATAATTTTTTAGACGTGTCAGTGTCACTGCAAAATGTTGCCCGCAGGCCTCTAGGCTTAACCTCCCAGTATAAATATCAAACTATGTCTTAACATAGGCCTACTATATAAAATATAAAACATTTGTTAAGATTGAAATCACATTAAATTCCTCCTAAATTACTTTGTTTTATTAATATTGTTTTTTCGTGATTTTTAAAAAATATTTCTCTTTAGCTTTCATTTATTTTTATTTCAGTTATAGTTTTAGTACTTCAATTTTAGTACAACATAATTTCAGTGCATCAAATTAGCCTATTTCATTTAGTTGTCAAGGCAGCATTTATAATCTTCGTTTTATTCTTATATTTATCTTTTTTATTATTCTATTACTTTTGTTGATTTTCAATAGTTTTATTTTTAACAATAATACTGCAGAGTGACTGCATGCAGGAATGCTCTGTGTAAGTCCATAGTGTTCACACTAGATGGCGCAGTGGGATAATTCACAGCAGTGACTGTTGGACGGCTTGATCTCTTCAAACCAGCTGTCAAGCCACACTGAACTGATATTTCTACGTACAGTTTTGCATTTATCAGTCTGAACAGTAACAAATATTTCTTCCAACGACACTATCATATAGCATCGCGCGCACCTTTTAGACTCATTATAAAGAATAAGTGATCGTAACTTGAATGTCACAGTCTTTAAGGAGCTTCTAAATAATAAACTCTTTTCTTTACTTTTTTGGTATTTCTTAACACTTCCCATGCGTGGTTCGCAGTTGATTGATTTCACTTTGTCTTGAAGCGGCTCGGGGCGCAGAAAGCGTCCAAATTGTCAGACCAATCATAACGGAGTGGGAGTATTTGCGCGAGAAATGATGCGCTGCAGCATCAAAGCAGCAGCAGCAGCGATCAGTGAGCACAGCGCAGGCACCTGCAGGTATGAACGCATTCAAAATGTTATTTCTTTATATTCGCAAAAGCGATAGAGTGGGTTGTGCTGGTCTATAATATGGTGTTTTCTGTTTGCTTAAATGTTGCAATGCTATTCGGGTGCAACTACGGTCTGATGAAATGTGTCGTAGTAATGCTGATTGCATTTAATCTATAGCAATTATTAGAGATGAGAGGATATTTTTCTGCCAGTTCAAATATTTTAAATTTTTTTTTTCAACAGTATGTGCAAAGCTGTTTCTTCATTCCTGAAAGGGAAACTGACCACATTTTCTACTATGATGGCATTTAAAGAGTTCTTATGCAACGTTGTTGACCGTTTGCTCTATTCGTTCACATTTATTAATTATAACAGCAATAATTAAAATGATATTTGATCGAGTTGAATGTATTGCCCATACTTTTTACCATAGAGGTAGGCTACTTAAAGGGCCAGTTTGCAGAAAATGGATATTCTGTCATCATTTACTCACCTTAATGTTATATCAAACCTGCATGACTTCTTTTCTTCTGTGGAGCACAAAAAGAGACCCTTTCAGTCACATTCACATTCATGGTATGGAAAAAGATGCATTGAATGTGACATCTGACTGAGACTGACAGTCTCCAGCCATCTCCATTTGTGGTCCATGGAAGAAATGAATGCATTTGCAATGACATGGGGGTCAGTAAATGAACTGTCCCTTTAAGATTTTTATCAGTGAAGTAATCATAAACTTATTCTGCATTGGTTTTTTAACTTATTGTGTCTTCTACTGCTCTAGACTGGGATCGATTCCAGCCAGCATTTGTAAAGCAAATTGGCTCACTTGTTCTATAAAGATATTCAAAACTAAAGTGTTAGACAGGCTAAATATGCATGCATATTTATTTATGCATAAACACATGCATGTTTTAAAAGTTGATTGTCAGATCAGATGTGTTTAACGAATACACAAATGCACTGATCGCTCTCCATTTTTCACACTTAGAGCCTCCCTGCTGTGCAGTGCATATGTGTGTTCTTATAAATAATGTGCCCAATCTTTGCTGATGAAGGCATATTCCTCTGCTGTTCCCCCTCACATAGGGTTCTAATGGTCTGTGACCTCTGGTATTGAGGAGCTAACAACTATGTGATTGCCTCATATTCCATCATCTCATTTGTGCGGCGCCCTTCCTCGTTTGCCCCCCAAAACTTCCAGGGGAATCCAATTGTCTCCTTGTCATCAGATTCCATTATCCGGTACGCAGATGCTCCAGTGAGGGGCACTGATGACCCCGTTCGGTTATTGTGCTCCGTCCCTGCTGGCTTCCCGCCTTTGTAACCGCATCCCCACTGCTGCTTGTGCGTCTGGATCCACCTTATGCCGCAATGGTGATTGCCTTTGAATGGTATGGCTGTCTTCTTCTGCTGACAGGGATGGCCGGATCCGTCAGCCAGCGTACGGATACACTGACGCCTCCTGCTCCCGAAAATGCCCACTCTATACGACTGGACGGTGATATCATCCTGGGAGGTCTCTTCCCGGTGCATTCTAGGGGTGAACGTGGCGCCCCTTGCGGGGAACTGAAGAAGGAGAAGGGTATTCATCGGTTAGAGGCCATGCTCTTCGCTCTCGACCTCATCAACAAAGACCCTGACCTGCTGCCCAACGTGACCCTGGGGGCGCGTATATTAGACACCTGCTCGCGCGACACCTACGCCCTGGAACAGTCGCTTACCTTTGTGCAGGCGCTCATCGAGCGTGATTCTACTGATGTGCGATGCGCTAGTGGCGAGCAGCCCATCTTTGCCAAGCCGGACAAGATTATTGGCGTGATAGGCGCAGCTGCAAGCTCCGTCTCCATCATGGTGGCCAACGTCCTACGCCTGTTTAAGGTAATTCCGGTCTATGCTACACTATAAGTCGTGACTTTGCTTCAGGACCCACAAAGCCTGACATAATCCTTATTTAATGTTGTACAGGGTGTATTTTCTAGAACTTTACATAGCTCTGATGATGGTTTTCAAGGTTGAGGGCATGTCATGCAACCTGCCATGTTGGCCTCTGCTTGATTTGTTGTAGTCTTAAAGAAGTGAGAGTAAATGTGTACTAAAATAACAAAGTTTGATTGGATCGAAACCTACGCCTGTTTAAGATAATTTCTGTCTATTTTACACTATAGTTTGGTGGCTTTGCTTCAGGACCCACAGAACCAGTTGGAATCCATAATTAATGTAGTCTAGGGTGTATTTTCTTGAACTTTGCATAGGTTTGGTCATGGTTTTCAAGGTTGAGGGCATGCCATGTTGGCATCTGCTTGATATAGTGTAGTCTTAAAGTGAGGGATGAATTTGCACCAAAATAACAAAAAGTTTCTTTCTTCTTTCAGACAATATACAATCAGAGTTATATAAAAAAAATATCCTGGCTCTTCCGAGCTTTATAATGGCAGTGAATGGTGGTCAAGATTTTGAAGCAAAATAAAGTGAAAGTGATGTGAGGTGGTGTCCCATACTCTGAATTTGTGCTCTGCATTTAACCCATCCAAGTGCACACACACACAGCAGTGAGTAGTGCATCAATCCATCATAAAAAGTGCTCCACGTGGCTCCGGGGGGTTAATAAAGGCCTTCTGAAGCGAAGCGATGCGTTTGTGTACGAAGAATATCGATATTTAAAACGTTATAAACCATAATCTCTAGCTTCCGCTTACTGTCGTACGCGCGTTCACGAGAGAGTGGTGTTCCAGCGAATGACGTAGGATGTAGGCATAGAGTCTTCACATTTTTTTAATGGTTTATAAGCATACTTTGCTCAATTTAACTATGCATGATCATATGGCTAGTTACATTTTATAATTTGCATTTATCATCGTTTTCACCCTGCTGTCCATGTCCCACTGCTATAAACATAAAAAATAAGGAAATGGTAGCTTCTTGAATCTCATGGAGTGATTCAAATGCGTTCTCAGAAGGAATTCACTTGCACACACTTTTTGGCTGCTGTGCTGACTTTTAGTAGCCTGTAATTGAATCTGATTTGAGGGCTAATCAATAATCATCTGGGTCTCTTGAGCACTAAACAGGAACCGATGATTATTATATGAATGTGAATAGAAATGTGACTTTTCAGAAGCATCTCCAATAGTGTTGAATCACTGGATCTGTAGATGAAATATTTCTCCAGATTCTCCTAAATGGATTAATTTGCTTTTATCGGTGTTTATGCTGATTTTCTCATTTTGAGTCTCAAAAATACTGCCACTGGGTTATCTTATGTTTCATGTCTCATTAATAATTGAGTATCTGTTACAGATACTAAATATAGCTGGCTTGTAATTGGATCAAATAATGGGTGTCGTGTTTATCTGAAGAAAGCATTCACCTTTTCAACTGCAAAACTGCAGCAGAGATTATGAAAATAGAACTACAGAAATGGTTGGAGAGGGAAAGGGAAAAGATTGTGATATACAAAAAAAGTTGTATCTAATTTGTAATGTATATTATTGCGCTTGTTGACTGGCTACTGCATTGTTCCTTAGCTTGAGCATCAGTCATTTAAATCAGATATCGATTGTGGATTTAAAAAAAAAAATTGTTTCTTTGTACACAGCATTCACAGATCAATTTAAGCTGAGGCAGTAGATGCTTGATTCCTTTTGCTGTTTGATGAAATTTTAAAGCGTCCCTGACAACATAAATATGTAATTGGATTACTCTGAAATTTCGTCGTAGTGTCTTTTCTTTTTCCTCTGCTCCTGCCTCTCATTGATCTGCAGAGACTGGACATTTGAAAGTGATATGCGTCTGGAAGTCTTAAAACAGGATGTGATTAGAAGTCATCAAGTTTGTTTCTGCCTTGAATTTAATGTAGCTCAAGGTTAGCAATTAGCTTAGTAAGAGAAAGTGAAGTAGATGTATCATGTAGATTACACATTGACTTTTTAAAGAAATTCTGTCAGGAAGTAGTGAGATGAGGTATTTTTGCAACCCAATTATTTTTTGCTGCTGTTAGCATAGTTAGCTAACAGTCTTAAACATATTTTAAACAAAATGCTAATGGTTTTTACTCTATTTGTGAAGTGTCGATACATGTTTATAATGAAGTGATAATGCTATTGCTAATGTTTTCCTTATGTTGCAATGCTAACATCCTGTAGTAAGCGTGACTTCTTTTTGCTAGCTTCTAATTAGCGCATTCTGGCTGACTTTTTGGTTACTTAAATGTTGTTTTGATCTGCTGTTTATAAGTTGAATTTATGATTTGTTTTACAAGCGAAGAGTTTAGCCAATCACGACAAAGGTCATTTGCATAGTCTTAAAGGTACAGTACCACAAACAACTAGTTTATTTCTGAAGATGTGGTCACATTTACTGCTGTTTGATGAATTTTCGCAGTCAAAATAAAGTGATTTAAATAAGAATCTACACCGTTTCTCTTCAGGTTTGTGTCAAGATGGTCACTCAACTGAGCAGAAAGCTACTTAGTTTGAAGTGACTTCTGTGTGAACTGTGGTTTATACATCGCTACACTACTGAAAACAGACAATGGACTTTTTTTTGCCCATAATTGTGCCAAATCTTTGCTAATGTGGTCACGTAACTATAAATTGCGACTGTTTGGTGCAAGAAACGTAAAACCGCCACACAAATGACATAGTATGGCCTTCTGCACTGCTTGATATCACATGAAGTCATCACAAAATAAAAATGTAGATGATGTTAAGATGGATTCTGTATCCCCTACACTTAAACAATTGTCCAAACAGCAATTGAGCTCAGTGATGAAGCACTTTATCACAGTCAGGTAAATGGGATGTTAAGAATAATTCAGACAGTCACACTGACTGAATGTATATTTTAGCAGCTCATCCACTCAGGAGTGAAAAATATGTTCATGCATATTTCATGAAGGGGAAGAATAAAGGAGACATCACAGTCCGGTTCAGATAATGACTTTATTGGTCACCAGTTGCAGACTGCGTCGGGGCAGAGGTAATTCCCGTCTCATCCATCTAGCATGTAATGCCGATGTAAGACTTGAAACAACGTGACCGCTATGCACCTGAGATCACGGTAGAACAGACAGAGGTGATGTTGGGTGGGTGGGGTGGGGGGTGTTTATAG
>NW_015536544.1:577807-585573 GCF_001515605.1 Sinocyclocheilus anshuiensis
GGGGGTGTTTATAGAAAAAGAACAAATTGCTTTAAGTGAAGACATTTTATTGGATTGTGAAATGTGGGATGCTGTTTGGATTTACTTGTTTGCTCTCTTTGTTTACCAGCACTGAGATTTAATCATTCAAAAGCTACCCACTCTTGTAGTGTCTTGTCTTTTTTTGCAATTGCATAGTTTAAATCTAATTTTGTTAGTTTTAATGTTTATATTCTTTTTCATTTAATTTGATTTTGTTTGTTTGTTTGTTTGTTTCATTTGAATTCAAGACTTAATGGCTTTACTAGTAAGGTGCCCTAAAGCAGTTGCTTTACACATGAATGATCTGAATAAATAAATAATGCAAACAAAATAAATAAGACTACATAAGCTCAAAGCACAATTCACCAAGAAATGCATATGAATAAATGAATTGTCTAAAGAAAAAAACCTGTAAATACATGTTGCTTTAAAAACAAAGTGACCAGTTTGTAGAATAAACCCTGAATGCAGATGTATGTGTGTAAATGTGCCTTTCTCAACTCAAGAAATAATTATTTTACCAATAAGGTGCCTTGAAGCGATAGCTTCATACATGAATGATCTGTATGAATAAATAAATAATACAATAAAATAAATACTTTCTCACAGAATAAATTGGCTGAAAAGTGCGATTACAGTTCAAAACAAATTTGATTTGACTTAAGAAAAATTAAAACCTGTAGATACATGCTATTTTAATAACAAAGGGATCAGGAATGAACCATGAATGTGTGAATGCAAATATGCATATGTGTGAATGTGTATTTTTTCCAGTTTAAAAAATAATGATTTTTACTAATAAGGTGCCCTAAAGGAATTGCCTCATACATGAATGATCTGAATAAATAAATAATGCAATAAAATAACTGCTTTCTCTCAGAATAAATTAGCTGAAAGTACAATTTTATTTAGGAAACACATTTACGTATTGTCTCAAGAAAAAATAAAAACCTGTATATACATGTTGTTTTAAAAGCAAAGTGATCAGTTTGTAGAATCAATGATGAATGAATGCAGATTTAAGAAATAATGATTTCAATAATAATTTACTCTGAAGAATTGCTTAATACTTGAATGATATGAATGAATAATGAAATAAAATAACTGCTTTTTCACAAAAGAAATTAGCTGAAAAGTGCCATTTCAGAAAGAGGTAAATTTGATTTGACTAAAAAAAATTCAAAACCTGTAAATACATGTTGCTTTAAAAACAAAGTGATCAGTTTGTAGAATGAAGTATGAATGCGGATGTGCATGTGTGTAAATCGGCTTGATTTGTTTGGCATTCAGGGTATGATTGCCACCTCCAGGTCCCCATTATGGCATTAGATTAGGTGAAGCGTCGCATTGCAGTCTTAATCAATACACAGCCTTAGCACAGTCAGAGAAACGGAGGAGGGAAGATATTCATTCTTTCCTGTAGCCGAGGCTGTGAAAAAAAACATCTGTGTTTTCATGCCAGCCTCCTACGCCAACTCTCTTATACTGAGATGAAATGTGATGGGTGCACTGGTGTGACTGTAGCCCTGTATTGACTCAGTGAAGAGATATGAGTGGGGTCAGACCACCTGAGGGCATATATTTTAGCACAAGTCAGGAAATCAGGTCATAGTGCGTGAAGCTTAAAAAGAGGGCTTCATGTTTCTTGAATATGCAGCATTGGATTGTCATACTGTATGCGAGCAACGGCAGCAGCGGATGAGATTTTTTTATAAGATACAGTAGTAATGTTCGGGGTCAAGGTTGTTTTTCCATTGACAGCCCATTCAAAAGTAGCCTTGTATTCAGATTAGGATTTTTTGGCAATCAACACATAAATAAGAAACATTTTATTATATTAGAGTAGATGTAAGTAGATTTAAAAATCACTTACTTTTCCATGTATGCTGATGTTGTGAAATGTTTGGGACTGTGCGTGTTCTTGTGCTGAAATCAGCAAGTTACATAATTAGTACAATTAGTAACCAAAAATCTTGTTTGGAACCAGGTGCATTATTGCAATATTGCATATTGTATGAAAATGCTCAGAATTCACAGTAACATTGCAACTGAATCTACATATTGAACGAAAATATTGAGAATTCACTGTAGCATTGCAACTGAATGTACAGTGCAAAACATACTTTACAAAAATTCTCAGAATTTACTATAACATTACAGATGAATCTACTGTGCGAATGATACAGTGTATGTTGTAGTCTGATTCCCAAAACAATGATTTGTACGAGTCGGTTCTTTTTAGTGCATCAAAAACATACAGTGCAATCAGTGTAGTCCAATTAATCGACAATTGAATCTACAATCCAGGGCCGTCCTTAGGGGGGTGCAACTGGTGCGGTCGCACCGGGCCCCGCGCTTGAGGGGTCCCGCGGTGAACTGACCAAGGGGGACCCCCTTCCCCCCCAGGAACGCGATCTCGAACGGACTGAGGGGGACCCCGCCCCCTCCCCCCCAGGAACACGATCGCGAACGCTCCCTACCTCGCACCGGGCCCTGCGTCAGCTAAGGACGGCCCTGCTTCAATCTATTTCTTTTTGGTAAATCACAAAAATACAGTTCAGTAAGTGTATTTCGATTTATTAAACAAATTACTTTTGAGATGCTGCTTTTTATTGAATCGAAGATATTCAATTACTGAATTGTATTTATGCTGCCTCTAAACAACTTTTGCAAGTTTTTCTTTTAAATGTATTCATTATTTTATCATTTGGCAATGGAATTGCATTGCTTTTTTTCTAAATATTTCGTCCTCAAAAGAATCATTAATAAAGATGTTAAGAAACTGTTTAATTAAGAAGAATCAGAACTGGAATCATTAAATTGGCTCAAAGTGCTACATAAACATCCATGAATGATACCACCTTTTGCACCTGGACGAGGGAAAAAACACATTCAGATGCTATTTATATGCCTGTTTTGTTTGCTATTCTTGATTCTTGCAATAGGGTCTATCTAGGTTAGGGCTGGACAATAATTCAATATCAATATGTATCGCGATATAATTCTTTTCAATAACGGTGATATGATTTTTAAACACATTTCCGATATTTCGATATACATTACCAGTGTTTCCCATGCATTGATTTATTTGTGGCGTTTGACTTCGTTGAATAAACATGAGCACTGCACGTTTCAAAATCATAACGTGGCGCGAGTGTTTTATATGAATGTATCTCTGAAGGGAACCGACTGTCTTCAGAAAAGTTTCGATGACATTTTCATTTTATCTGATAAAGTAGCGTTCATGAGCGGAGCTGCTTTGATTACAGCCGTTACTGGAGAAACCGCAAGTTCTACCGCTCTCAATGCGCCTCCTGCTGGCAGACAATCAGTCTGCATTTTCAATAAGCCCGTCTCTAGCAGCATGTTTTTGTTGTTGCTCTTTTTTTTCTGCAGCAACTCAGAGCACTTTTCATATTCTTTATCCTGGCTGAAGCACATTTGTTTCAGTCTATAACAATAATCAGCCGTCCTACACTACCAGTCAAAGGTTTTTGAACAGTAAGATTTTTAATGTTTTTTTTTTTTTTTAAGAATTCTTTTCTTTCAACAAGACTGCATTTATTTGATCCAAAGTACAGCAAAAACAGTAAAATTTAGAAATATTTTCTATTTGAATATAAGATATCGTGATATAAATTTTGGCCATATCGTCCAGCCCTAATCTAGGTCTATCTCCAGCTTGTAGATTTGCTAAACTGCAGACTATGGGTGTTTTAGGCCTCTGCTCCGCTCTGCTCTCAGCCCCAAACGGCACTTATGTAAGATTCTGCAGTGTGCTGGAAACATCCACATCATCAAATTGCTGGTTACACCACAGTAATTGGGCTAATCAACAGCAGTTATGAACCTCCGCAGAGAAATAAGCTAGAAAAAGGCCACTTTGAAAGTAATATCTTAGCAAATTTGGGGTTTGCGAACTGTTGCAAACATATAGGAAATTATCATATAGAGTTTTCACACTGGTTGCATCAAGTTCTCATGAATTTAAGGGTAGGACAGGAAGAACGCTGAGGGGAGAATTCACTAAATGCTGCGGTATTTCAGCCCAACAACTTCCATCTTATTAGGCTCATTATAGATTGCGCTGTATTCAAAACTCATTGCTATTTGGTGCAATTAACGTCATAGTGATACTGTGTGCAGAGACCAGGCGGTAAGCACAATTTAATTTAGATTTAGATGATCACAGCATCAGTTATTCATCAAATGATGGAGACAAGTATTGTAAATTGCCATAAATCCAGGCTTGCATTGTAGATGAGCCTATTTCGGAGGCTGGATCACAGTGGTCAAGCGATACTGTACAGTAGTAAAGTATGCCAGATTTCATAGTCTGCTGCATCCTTCAAAACCGAGAGTTCAGAACAAACCCGAAAGATCTTTTTCCAATCAATATGAACAGCTAATTATGAAAGGTAATTGCAACTTTATCTCACAATTCAAACTTTGTTGTTTTGGAAAATCTCACAGAATTGTAAATACATAAATACAATATTGCGAAATATAGCTCCAATTCCAACATTACATCTCGCAATTCTTAGTTAATATCTCACAATTCTGATTTTTTTTTTGTGTCAATTCTGAGCTTGCAATTCTGTTTTTTGTTTGTTTCCACCACAGAATAAACAATAACAATAAATAAAAAAGTAATTGGAATCTTGCAGTTCTGAGTTTCTATCTTGTAATTGTGAGTTTCTTTCAATTGTGCAGTTATATTTTGCAATTCTGAATTTGCAAATAAAAAAAGTCAGAATTGTGTTTTTTTAAAAGTCACTTTTTATATTCCATGGTAGAAATAGGCTTCCACAGCCAATATGACTATTTTAGTATTTTTTTTCTCTCTCTCTTTTTAAATTTTCATTTAATTTTTAGAGTTGGAACCAGCATCATTTAATTACAAAAATTAATAAATTGTTACTTTCTTTATTGAACCTGTAAATGACTTACTTATAGTTCTCTCTGCACAAAGTGTTCAAATGTAATAGATTGCATACTTTTTCACACCTTTAAGTGAAACTTTATTGTATTTTCAGTATGTGTGCCTGTAGCCTTGTGAATGATACATGAGTGAGTAAACAGCCTGTGAATTAGTGCCACATAATGTAATGCTGCAAACTGAGGAACATTAAATATTTAGGAAACCGCAATAAGAGTGTTAATAAAACAGCAAAGGCTTTTGCTAATTGGTCTTTTTTTAGATTGTTTACCTGCATATTATCAAGCCTATTATGCACTAAATGTCGAGCCTCTTCGATGATATGAATATGCAGATTTGTTCAAAGTATATCTAGCTTTTGTTGTCATATCCATATTAAATAATTCGCTAAATCTTTTGTGGGAATTGACTTGTAAATCTCTCAGCTCAGCCAAACCAATATAGTTCCCGCCGGCAGACCTTGTTATTTCAGGTCACTATTGAAAAGACTTCTACATGATGTCTAAACAACTAAACCGTTCATTAGAGAACACATTATTAAGAATGAATCACCCTATGAATCATGCCTTATTGTCCCAAAGTAATCCTCAAAAGTTATTTTTGCCTCAGTGATTTTAACAAGAACCATTTCAATGTTTCATTTGTGTATATATGAGATCTAATATTTTCTGTAGTTCTAAATATTATGTGAAGTACCCTGATGAATCCAGTGCTTTACAGTTGAAGGTGGTTATTGTTTTAGAAAATTAATAATACAGTTATAACCAATTCAACATTACAATAACACTAGATTTGAACATAGAACATCACAGTAATCCACAAGTAATCCACAGGACTCCATTGCAACAATTAACGTCTTATGAAGCAAAAAGCTATGTGTTTGTAATAAACAAATTCATCGTTCAAGACATTTTCAGCTTCCACTAAAATAAGAGTCCTCTGTCCATAATATTGCTTTCTCCAGTGAAAAACTTGTCTCTCCTGAATCATAAAAACGGTCCAAAACAATTATAAACAATTATGTCAGTGGATTTTGTTGTGACAGGAGAACAGGAGATGGACTTTTTCACTGGAGGAAGCGTTATTATGGATTATGGACTCGTATTCTGGCCGGAAGTGATGGTTTAAAGTTCAAACACCTTAATGATTTTGTTTCTTACAAACAAGCAACTTTTCATTTCACAATACGTTAACTGATGGACTGGAGTTGTGTGGATGATTGTGATGTTTTTATCAGCTGTTTGGACTCTCATTCTGACGGCACCCATTCACTGCAGAGGATACACTGGTGAGCAAGTGATGTAATGCCAATTTTCTCCAAATCTGCTCTAAATAAGAAACAAACTCGACTACATTTTGGATGGCCTGAGAGTGAGTCAATTTTCAGCAAATTTTTGTTTTTGGGTGAACTACACCTTTAATGTGTATCTCTCATCTATTTTCTAAAGCAGTGTTTCCCAACCTTTTTTTAGTCACGGCACCCTTTGGAAATTTTAACAAACTTGTGGCACCCTACAAAATTAATTTTGTCACAATATTTGAATTTCTAACTTCGATATGATAATTTGAAAAGTATAGATATTCGGTACAACAGGGAAGCAAATTTTTGTTTTTGGGTGAATTACACCTTTAATGTGTATCTCTCATCTATTTTCTAAAGCAGTGTTTCCCAACCTTTTTTTAGTCGCGGCACCCTTTGGAAATTTTTTTTTTTACACGGCACCCCTGCTTGCTCTCGACAGACGGCACCCCGGTTGGGAAACACTGATCTAAAGTAATCTTAAATGCCTTTTTAAAGCATTACTGTATAAATCTGATAGTGTTGTTGAGTACTTTTGTAATGTGTCAAACTCCTTCAGTGTAATGTCTGGATTAGGATGCCAGATTAATTACAGTCCCACAGCGACTGTACAGTCTCTCGCCTCTAATCGGTCAAGCACACTCAAACATATGACAACAGCTGAATAAAACTCACCCTCAGTGACGGGGACATGTGAATCATTACCCCTGACCCCTCTTCCACTCACACTCACATGCTTCAATCAATCACTCCACTCACAAAATGTGGTTGAGCATCCATATGTACGAAAAGGATCCCACAAGTGAATGCAGTCGATTGAGCTCCCACATTCTTGCAAGTTACTGCCATTTTCAGATAAGACACTGCAGGCAGATCCAATGCTCCTACTTTTTTTGCTAAAGTTGTCAATAGAGGTGCTGGTCAGTTCAGAAATACACTAAAAATGTATAGGTAAGGTTATACCTTAGGTTAGCTTCTCTGATGGATCGTTTAGTTTTTGGATAGCTATACAGTGATGTGAAAAAGTGTTGGCCCCCTTCCTGATTTCCTTTTTTTTTTGCATGTTTGTCACACTTTAATGTTTCAGATCATCAAACAAATTTAAATATTAGTCAAAGATAACACAAGTAAACACAACATGCAGTTTTTAAATGAAGGTTTTTATTATTAAGGGAAAACAAAATCCAAAACTACATGGCCCTGTGTGAAAAAGTGTTTGCCCCCTAAACCTAATAACTGGTTGGGCCACCCTTAGCAGCAACAACTGCAATCAAGCGTTTGCGATAACTTGCAATGAGTCTGTTACAGCGCTGTGGAGGAATTCTGGTCCACTCATCTATGCAGAATTGTTGTAATTCAGCCACATTGGAGGGTTTTCGAGCATGAACCGCCTTTTTAAGGTCATGCCACAGCATCTCAATAGGATTCAGGTCAGGACTTTGACTAGGCCACTCCAAAGTCTTCATTTTGTTTTTCTTCAGCCATTCAGAGGTGGACTTGCTGGTG
>NW_015536544.1:586158-591560 GCF_001515605.1 Sinocyclocheilus anshuiensis
TGAAACATTAAAGTGTGACAAACATGCAAAAAAATAAGAAATCAGGAAGGGGGCCAACACTTTTTCACACCACTGTATCTGATTGAATTATTCAAGTTCCTTAACTTTGCATCTGGGAAGAAATGTCAGAAATGTCAGAAACCAATGACTACTTGTTAGTTAACAGAATCTTACACTCCATTAAATGTGAAATTTCAGCATCAATTAAAAAAAAATCTAAATATTATAATCATAAAAAAGAGAGAATACAAATGTGAATAAAAATGTTGTGTGTGTGCATGCTTGTAAATGTAAGTTCTTATTGCTTGAAAACAGTATGCCTAAACATCCTGTGTAAGTATCAATGGAGATATTGTACTATATTAATTATTGTAATTATTACTGCAATTGTCTCAATAAAATCAAGTACTTGTAAACAGATTATGTTTCAGCTAGGTATTACCACTGTCACTTACTGAGGATCTTATAGCACCACCAGCCTTTTTTCAAGTAGAGGGAAAATATTACGTTTGGTTTAGATAAGTGATATGCACTTACTATAGTACAATATCTGGACTGATACGTGTATACAGGATGTACAGGCATTCTGTTTTCATTAAAAAAATAAATATTGGCATGCCTGATAATAAAGTTTTTATTTTATTTAATGTTTTATTTGTTAGGGACAGATACAATAAACATAGATGAAAATGAGAAAACAATCATCTCATGCATATACCATAGTGCTTGTAGCCGAAGCTAATTTGCAACACTTGTCCCTAGGAGGGCTTTTATAAATTACAATTACAATAAACAAGTAGTACACAAATTTTATAATATAAGTACACTAAACATGACTACAGGTTTGTTGGTGTATCAACCAAGATTTCGTGACTTTCTTAAAATGATTATAAATTACAGTAGATTTTAAATAGTCAGGCAATGAATTCCAAAATTGTACACCTTTCACTGAGACAACAGTCTGAGCAAATGATGTTTTGCAATGTATAACTTTACAGTTTCCACTAGAAGCCGCTCTAGTGGATCTACTGCTTCCCTGCAATCTCTCGAAAAATGTACATAAGGGCATAGGAGCAAGACCATTTAAACACTAATACACCACTATGTCCAACTGTCTTTGGGGGTGCGCACGGCATCCAGTGCGTGAGGTGTGTACGTGCTCTGGCGTAGTTTGTAGTATACAGTGGGTACGGAAAGTATTCAGACCCCCTTAAATTTTTCAATTGAGCATCTCTGGAGAGACCTAAAAATGGCTGTCCACCAACGTTTACCATCCAACCTGACAGAACTGGAGAGGATCTGCAAGGAGGAATGGCAGAGGATCCCCAAATCCAGGTGTGAAAAACTTGTTGCATCTTTCCCAAAAAGACTCATGGCTGTATTAGATCAAAAGGGTGCTTCTACTAAATACTGAGCAAAGGGTCTGAATACTTAGGACCATGTGATATTTCAGTTTTTCTTTTTTAAGAAATCTGCAAAAATGTCAACGATTCTGTGTTTTTCTGTCAATATGGGGTGCTGTGTGTACATTAATGAGGAAAAAAAATTAACTTAAATGATTTTAGCAAATGGCTGCAATATAACAAAGAGGGAAAAATTGAAGGGGGGCTGAATAGTTTCCGTACCCACTGTATATCTTTAGAATAAGTAGTATTTAATTCATTAATAATTCTCATAATTACAGATTGATCCACTTCCTGAATTTCAAGTAATTTAACATCATCCTCTATATTCTCAAATTGATTGGCATCTTCATCCACGAAGTACTGCCTATCAACTTCGACGTTTGAAAAATTAAATGCAAGATCTTTTACTGATTGAATAAAAAAATCATTAAATATATTTGCAATTCTTTTTGAGTCATGAACAAGTTCATCTCCAACTTTAAGAATATATTTATCCTGAACTTTACTTTTTGGTTTTATTAAACTGTTAATTTGTTTCCATATTATATTACCATTTCCCTTAGCTTCAGATAATATGTGAATGTAATAATTTGATTTTGAAGTACGAAATTCCTTAATTACTCGATTTCTTAATGCTTTAAACAGCTGCAAGTCTATTTCATGTCTAGTTTTAAGAAAAGTCTTTAAGGCATAATCTCTTTGTTTCATTAAATATTCTCAAATTGATTGGCATCTTCATCCACGAAGTACTGCCTATCAACTTCGACGTTTGAAAAATTAAATGCAAGATCTTTTACTGATTGAATAAAAAAATCATTAAATATATTTGCAATTCTTTTTGAGTCATGAACAAGTTCATCTCCAACTTTAAGAATATATTTATCCTGAACTTTACTTTTTGGTTTTATTAAACTGTTAATTTGTTTCCATATTATATTACCATTTCCCTTAGCTTCAGATAATATGTGAATGTAATAATTTGATTTTAAAGTACGAAGTTCCTTAATTACTCGATTTCTTAGTCCTTTAAACAACTGCAAGTCTATTTCGTGTCTAGTTTTAAGAAAAGTCTTTAAGGCATAATCTCTTTGTTTCATTAACTGACGTATCGTATCATTTGTCCAAGGAAGGTGTATTTTTTTTTGTATGATTTCTTCCGACATTTAATAAATTTATCTACAATACGACTGATATGAATCATAAATTCATCACAACATGTATTTACATGATTATGTTGTAAAACTTCATTCCAACTTATTGCCATTAATTCCTTCTCAAATTCAGCCTGGTCTTTACGAGGAATGTCAAATTTTACTAATCCATCATGATTATTATGATACCTTACTAATCGTTTTTATTTTTAGTTTTCTAGAAATTAATACCATATTATGATCAGACAAACCACAAACTAAGTTATACATTTTTGTTATACGTTCAGGTTTATTCGTAAATACCAAATCTATCAATGTTTGTGTTTTCCGACTAATACGAGTGGGTCCACTAATCATCTGTCGATAATCATATTTTGAGGTCAGATCCTTAAGCTTTTTTCTACAACGCTTATCTAACCAATTTATATTAAAATCTCCGAAAACAAGTACTTCACAGTTACGTTTAAAACACTTAAACAGTTCTTCCATATTATCATAAAACGTAACCGCACATCCTGAAGGGGGGTTATACAATACTACAATATTAAATTCCATACGTGGAGAAAGAGAAACGTTTACACACAAAGATTCTGTTAAAACGTTTTCAGGTAATGGAATCTCTTATATAATGTGTAACATATGATAAAACTGTTCTATTCTAATTATAAAAATACTAAAAATAATAGTTAAAAAGGTGTTTCTCATTATTTTATCTTTACTTGCAGGAAATAAAAATTCCAAATCCGATGTTTTTCAATCAAATGGAGAGCAAATGCAGACTTTTGCCTAAATATCCTTCCTTCTAAAAGAAAAGCACCCTAAAACACTTGGTTTTGTTTTATCAAAAGTGAGAGATTTTGAACTTATTTCAAAATCATTTTTTAACAGATTCTTCCAAGACCAAAATTTTCTGTGCTCTGCTTTCCACATTAATCTGTTTTGTGTTTATCTTTTAAGAAGTTTTAAAAGAAACTTATGAAGGAAAAACAAAAAAGAAACATTGCCTGCGAGCTCCATTAATTCTCCTGAGGTATGACAGAGCAACCTCTGGGTGACAGAATAGGGTACAATATTTTTTTCCTATCCACTTCCATCAGAAGATATAGATGGCTTGATATAAAATATACTGAAATGTAGTTAAGTTACTCCCCAAACAATACAGCAGTACTACAGCGGATCCTCCATTCTGTAATATACAGCAAGAGTCTCTCCTCTCCTGCCATGTCTGGTTTGATTTGGAGAGAATACATCCTGATGGGAAGTGAATTATCTGAAGTGTTTGCTTATGGAGAATAGTGTGTGAATGAGGGATTAGCCGAGCACAAATGAGGTCTGAAATTCTAAAATTTTAAAGAACATAGTCTGTTTTATGCTTCTCATCACTCCTGATGCTTTTTGTCCTCGCAGCTGAGGCGAACAGTGATCAAGAGTCACGACAGACATCCTCCTTTACTTAAGAGGAAATGAACAGTCCTGCATACTTCATACTCAAGTAATATGCACAAGGAGGAACTAATATGATACCAGTGGAGGAGATGTTTGTCGCATTAAACTATATCAGCAAGCATACTCACAGTCTACTCATTCACAAAACTAGTAACTACCTACCTAGACAGCCTTTTAAGGTTCTCCTCGCATGATTTTTATTTATTTGATATATTTTTAAGTGTACACTGCATGTACTGTATCTTTCAGAAAAGGCAGTAATCCCAGAATGCATTGGGTAAGTTATAATTACATTGATATGTAGAGAATATATATTCAGATTTGCATTTATATATTCAGGATTTTTAAATATATATTCCGATTTACAAATATATTTTCAGAATTATAACTATATATTCATGATTTACATTTTTATATTCAGACTTACAACTATATATTCTGAGTTACATTTATATATTCAGATTTGTATCTTTATATTCTGGTTTACATTTATATATTCTGATGTATAAATATATATTTTGATTTACTTCAATATATATTCAGACGTACAGCTATATATTTTGGTTTGGTATATTATTATTGGTATATTCACAATTTACATTTATATATTCAGATTTTATATAATTATTTCCTGTTTGGTGCTTCATATATAATTTATTTTTGTAATTTATGTTTGTATATAAAATATTTTTTTTATATTTAACATTTATATTTCATATATCTGTCTTTATATACACATGTTTGTATATCTCTATATATTAAAAATACAATATATACATATTTTTTTATATATAATATATAAATTGTTTATTTCACTGAAAAAAAAGATATATTTTTAAGTGTACACTGCATGTACTGTATCTTTCAGAAAAGGCAGTAATCCCAGAATGCATTGGGTGAAATGTAGTGGTAAAAAAAAAGTTTAAATATATTAATATATATTTAGATCTGTTTTATTCAGTACTGAAAAATATCAATAAAAATATTTCAGTTAAATAATTGACTATTTTACACAATATTTGTGTGTAAATTGTGTTGTATACACATTTCATGCTTGTTGGAGTCTTGTGCTGTTACATGCTATGCTACATGCAACATCAAACTCTTCCAGTTCCATAGGAAAACTGATTTTCAACAATAGCTTACAAACCTTTAAAGACCGATCTGTTGTGAGCCCTGAGTTGTTAATCAATGGTGAATTCTTTTGTTGAAGCTGTTTTGTCAATCTGTTTGAATTAATTAAACTTATTTTTAAAATGATCATGTTTATAAGTGGAATTTGTGCTAAAAACTACATTACCCACGGTGCTGTGCACAAAATTCCACCAGTCAGAGAGTCACAGCCAGCAAATCATGCCAAAAGAGCTCTTTATATATATATATATATATATATATATAT
>NW_015536544.1:593667-605027 GCF_001515605.1 Sinocyclocheilus anshuiensis
TATATATATATATATATATATATGTATGTGTGTGTGTGTGTGTGTGTGTGTGTATAACTAACAACATATTGTTTTAACAGATGTAATCAACAACTTTGAGTAGATTTATATTTCTCCATCATTTTTAATTTATGTAATTCGCAATGCTTCATGGGATTGTAGTTCTTGGACTCACTAAGTCATTAAGTACACAGTCTTACGCCTTTGTCTTTTTGTCCGATTTACAAGTAGGTTTTTTATTTATGTATTTTTTATTTATTTATTTATTTTTGCTTCAAATACAAGTTTGTAATGTTGTGGTTCACCTCACAGCTGGGAGGTTTGATTCATGACCTATAATTCATTAAAAAAGACTCTTTTAAAATCTTTATGGGAAAAATGAATGGAAAATACTTTTGGTATCAAGGGCCCTGGTAAAATTCTGTCTAGGTAGTGTTCCAAATCAGTTATTTATGAGGTTCCATTGCAGTTAGGATGCTGTCTTAGTAGTCGTTTATCTGTGTAGGCCGTAGACAGCAAATCAGCTCCCTAGATTTTGGAACAGAGCGGTTTTATCACTCATTCTGTCATATTTTTCAAAAGTCATTAGAGATGTTTTGCCACATGCTAAGCTGAGTGTACTTAAGCAACTTCATTGTCAATTGACATTTAATGCTTTTAACCATTTGTCATTGTCCCTTTAAAACTGAGAGTCAGAATTTTGTCTGCTTTAGCAAAATCGTGACACTATGAGGGAAAGGTCATTTGTTTATTTATTTATTTGATTTTTTTGTGTTTATGCAAATGGAAAGTTGTCCTTGCAGTCTGCTTAGTGTCAGGTGAATAGATCTGCATAATAAGTGTAATGTGGTAATAGGTCAGCATCTGTCTTAGGGCTGCAGACCAATGCATGACTACACATCTTAATTTTGTGAGAGTCGTTTGTTATCCAGGCATTCCTGCAAAATTAAGAAGTGGTTGTAATGTAATGTAATGTAATGTAATATAATATAATATAATAAAGGGACATTTATTTTAAATATAGCACAATAATATAACACAAGCACTTCCACAAAAAATCAACTTGGTGAAAAGTGATCGACAAAATGACATAGGTTGATGCTGTGTTATTGAATGCAATTGCATACATTTCTAGGTGTGATTTACATCTCCAAAAGGGCCCAGTTACTTTATAGGTCCCTGTATGTCTTGTTTGGACTATAAAGAATTGGTATGCTTGTGGCAGCTTCAACGTGTATGTGTGTGGTGAGGTCTCCTTTAGTTCTTCACATTAAATTCCAAGGTGTTTGATCCCGACTTGCCCCCAAGACATATCACACTCAGCATGCAGCCTGCCATGTCCACGACTTATCAGATCTAGAGATATCAGATCTATAGCTTTAGTTTGTGTGTGTGCTTCACACTGACCCTTTGAAAAATCCAGTGGACACCATTAGAAATTCATACATACCACAGTGAATGTTGTGCTTTCTGGTTCTCTGCTCACGCCTTCACTTATTCTCAAATGAGTAGTCTGTTACTCTCAACTTTTTCTGTGTAAAAGTCATTGCCATGATGTTAGTGTTACCAGGGCATTGCTAAGGTTGGTTGCTTAGACCTGCTGGTCTCTAAATAAAGCTTCAGTCCCTTTTTAATGGAAGTCTATGTTTTTTGCATCTTTAATAGTAGCAGTGTGTGGAAAAAAACTAAGTGGTGTGTAAAACTAAATTATGATTCTTTTGTGCAAGAAACCTTGTCCAACGTTATAAGCTGTGATAGACATTATTGTTACTAAAAGTGGCACAGAAATAGTATCAAGGTAATGGAGTCACTATTTTTTTTAAATCATGTAGCTTGGTAGCAAATCTAATTTATTTGGTAAATAGCTGGTTAGCGCTGTGTCAAGCTACAACATTACGTTTGCTTGACAATATTTGCTTGATGTGTACACTGTACGATTCAGGAGTGAATGATTGTTTTGAATCAGTTCTTTGAAAAGACTCACCCAGCAAATGGCAATAAAATGTGTATACCTTTGGATATTTTGGTTTTAAATAAACAGACATTTGAACAAATGATAGCATTTATAATATATCATGCATACAAACATAAGTATGTAGCTTATATGTAGCAAGTTAGCTTTTTCCATGTAGCATATAGTGTAACTAGCAGATTTTTAAAACTGGATGACCTCTAAATTCAAATGTGACTGAACAGGACTTTAATGAAAAGCCTTTTATGTAACCTATATCTCAAGGCAGGCTTCTTAAGGTTTTCCACAGATTCCGAAAACTTTAGTTTTAAGTCCATAAGTAAGCCTGAGAATTCAAACCGATCTGTCCCATTTTACAGTGTAAGGTCTGCTAAAAGAGAAATGGCCTGGAAAAGCAAGTGACTCGTGATCGAGAGTTCATGGTTTCTTGCCCGTCGGCCAGTCTTACAACATTACTCTCCTCTCCATTAGCATCCTAAGGTCACATGGCCACAAATCTCTTGGGACTATCATGGCAAACACGTTATTAAAAATGTGACAGCCAAGGCGAGTTTAATTAATCTCTAATACAGAGTTTTAGTTACTCGTTTACAGCACGGATGCAGGTCACTGCTTGCAGTTCCATGAAACTGACATATATATATATATATTCGGCTCGTCTTGTGAGGTGGGATTCAGGTCTTCAGGGAAAGAAAAACTCAGAGTCCCATTCCTCATCATTAAGTTTTAAGCAGTTATGTTGAGTTCACCCAGGCTGACCGCTACAGTTAATCACTAGCTGGGGGTGTAAGAAGAGACAGAGGGAAGACTTTCAGAGGGAACCAGAAGCAGTTAACAAGTGAAAGAGGCCTGATGTGACTGAATATCCAACCACAAAGGGTTGAGATGACTTTATGCTAATTATATTCCATTACTTTATATTGCAATACAAACTTCAAAATGTTTAATTAAATATTTTCTGGGTTCAATACAAGTTAATTGACAGCATTTGTGGCATAATGTTGATTGTCATAAAAAAAAAAATCCACTTTTTACTTCCACTTTTCCACTTTAAAAAAAAGCACTTACAGTGGAAATGAATGGCACAAATTCATGAACGTTAAAATAACATTAATATTAATAAAATATCGATAAAATTTAAATTTCAGTATGTAGCCACAGGATGTTAACAATGTGTTAACATGATTTTGGTGTGACTAAAAATCACTTTTATGTGTAAACCAAACTTCATTGCAATGATAGTGCAGTGCCTTTGAACGACTGTAAAACATTTTTTTTTTACCGATTTTAACTAGATCTTTCAATAGATTAATTTTTTTTATTGGATTAATCACATGCTTTTTGTGTGATTAATCGCGATTAATCACACACTTTTAATGAAATGAAGCATATACCATTTATCTTGTTTAACACGTTATAATTTGGTCATTATTTACAATATCCAGCAAAGTAAACCAGAAGATTGAAGGGTGATTCCCACAAAACTGTATTTTCTGGAAGCTTTTTTCAAGATAAATTTAGATATCTTTTCAAAAAAGGACACTTGGAGACACCAAAAGGACACCAAAGAACCAAATGATATAAGAAGCTCATATAATTGATACATTTGTGCACACCAAAGCACACATTAAAAAAACTTTTCAGAATCCATAGTGTATAGTATGTGTACAGTAGACAAGTCAAGTTGCGATACAGAACAAGACCACATGGAGATGCAAAAAAAACCCTAAACCAACCACCTTGAGCTGATTGCTTATACATAGTACAGTACACGGATCCATTCAGAATAACTAAATACAGAAACATATACATGACAAATCAAAATATTATCCTGAATGTGTGTGGAAACAACATGAATGTACTGAAATATGTCTGTGCATAAATACAATGTATGATCTGTGAGTCAAGAGCGCTCATACACAGTCTGTTTGTGCATCAATATATCAGTCTCACACGTGCTTACTGTATGACTCCTGTATGTCACTACAATCGTCTTTGCCTTGATTGCAATCCTCAACCAACTTTACTAGAGAGTTCTGACATGGAAAACTATTGCACTTTAATAAAAAAAAAAAAAAAAAAAAACCAACTTAGATCTTTGAGTTCAGCTCATGAAAAATGGGGGCAAAAACAAAAGTGTTGCGTTTATAATTTTGTTCAGTGTATATATGAATGGATATAATGTGTGTCAGCATATTGCGCCTCTGCATTGCACCAGTTATTTTTAATTTTAAAAAGCTCTGCCATGGAAAGCTGTTGCACTTTCAACATTCATGGCCAAAACTACAATTAAAACACATTACATAAAGTCTAACAGAAGAATTTGACTGAAGCATCATAAAAACCCAGCCTTTATTTCCCTCCAGTGCTTTCCCATCTTAAATGTGTAACCGTGCTCTGACACCCCAGTGCAACTTTGCATTTGTGAAGACACAGTTATTAATAAGTACTTCACTAACACCTTTAACACACTTTTTGCTTTCTCATGCTGATAAGCAGATGAAATGTGTTTAAATGAATGACAGGTTTTGATTAAAGTGCAATAGCTTTCCACGGCAGAGCTTTTTGAAGTTAAAAATAACTGGTGTGATGCAAAGGTGCAATATGCTGCCACATTTTTTGCAGCGTGTGAAGGGCAGCTGTTATTGCAAAGTGATAATTAATTGGATCTTCAAACTGCCTGATTTAGAAAGCCTTAGGCAAGACTTCCCGTAAAGCTCACACTGCCATTGATGAAACATGTTTGTATGCATGATTTAATGGGCCACTTTTTATAATGAATGAAGGAGGTATATGTAACTCTCTGGTTGAAAAATTCTATGTTACCTACCTTTTTTTAATTCAGTGTAATATAGTAAGAAAATTCTTGCTAAATTAATAAATGCTCATACAAACCGATTTGACTCAGTCAATTGTGTAGCCTAATTAAAGCGGTTTTATTTTTCATGGAGCAGGTCACCTCATGGGGTGACCATTTTGTGATCCTTTTTTCCCCATCATAAATGTATCACCATGCTCTGAAACCTCAGCGCAACTTTGAATTTGTAAAAACACAGTTATTAATAAATACTTCAGTAATTCAGTACTCATTTTACATGGAGCAGGTCACCTTATGGAGGTGGCCATTTTGTAATCACATGACCAGATGTGTAACTGGCATGTTATTGAATGCTTGACTCATGCAATAAATGATGACTGAAGACAAATATTGAATTTCTATAATGGCATCGACATTTAAATGTGTTTGTTTTTCCGTGAGGCTACATCCACACCACTAGGTGTCAGTATACGATGACTGCATATCAGTGCAAAATAAGCAAAACATTACAATGCACATTTTATAAACACCTTGCAAACTTTGTGTAATATGTAGACATACTTTAATCTCCCTCCTAGTTCACCAAGAGTAAAATGTATCTGCAGAATTGTAGAAGTTATGCTAAATGGTATCATATGTTGCATTCACGCCATGTCAATTTCGAGATGACAACACAAGAGGTTCTCCTTGGAGCTGTTCACGTCCTCAGACTCAGAATTATGTGTTTCTGTGGCAACACAATCAATGCCTAAATGAATCTGCGGCCGTCAGGTGGTCGTGTGGTACAAGTCAGAGCTCTCAGAAAATTCCCAGTTTACAAGTTGTAATTACAAGTCCTACTAGGATGTGAACGCTTTTTACAAGTTGGAATCTTGTAATTACGATATGGCGTGAACACAGCAATAATTCACTCAACTTGACAACAACCTTACATGAAGTTATAAAGGTACAGTAGCAAAAACAGCTTAATCTAATTATAACAGAGAGATTAAAAATGAACATGTCAAACTAAATGGAATGTAAAATATAGACATTTTATAAGACAGCATTTGTAGTAAATAAGACATCAAATTCAATAGCACTTAAATTGTCACAGTGCAGTTGGGTAAATTCCAGCTCAGAGGCTGAATGAGGTAGAAGTGGATCTCTGGCATTGTGCCTGTACCAGGGAAACACTGAGTGGGGGCACCTTGGCTGACCTGCTGTTGACCACAGGAAGTATTTTGGCCTCCCTTTTTAAAAATTGATGGGTGGTTTCTGAAACGGAACATATAATTTACCACATATAATGTCGGATTTTCTTGTCTTGCCCGCGGCCATGTGGGCAATACTCTTACATTCACACGCTCCAGTGCACTGTGGGTAGGAAACACTTATCCAAACCTCTTCCTTATTTCATTACTGCTGCTGCCTCTTACAATGAGATAGACCTTTGCAAAGTTTTTTAATTCACTTAGAATATCACTGATATTCTTGCATTTTATGGGGCAAGTACATCTCTCTAAATTTGACATTTTTGATGGAAGCTCAGTAAATATCAGTGATTTTTATCAGCTTGGTGAAACCACAGTTTCTTCCATGTGCTGACGACACACTTTCCACCACTAGCTCCATTGTCAGAGCACCGTAATAGCAACAACCACGTCAGTCAAAATAATTGCCGATGCTGAGGACCAGAAGTTTGCTGAACAAGAAATAATTTGTTTGACCGAGTGGAACAGTCACTTAGACAGAGTGGCCTACCTTACGTTGAGTCATGCAGCCTTCAGGTTGTCTCCTTCTCTGTTCTCTTCAGGCAAGTGAAGTGTTACAAAGTATTTTTGATGGCTGTGCTAAATGATGAATTCGGAGAGCACTCGGTAAAACGGTCCATGTGACATCAGTGGCTCAACTTCAATTTTGTGATGCTACAAGAATACTTTTTGTGCACAAAGAAAACAAAAATAATGACTTTATTCAACAATTCTTCTCCCCAGAGTTACCGTCTTCTGCCATTTTAGAGAGTATCACAATGCATATGCACACTTTCCCGTAAGCGTAAACAACGCTGATTACGCAGATTACTTTCATGTGCGCACTTTCTTCCCCGAACGTAAACAACACTGATTATGTCGATTACGTACTTAGGGAACTCTCCAAAATGGTGGAAGACGTAACTCGGGGCAGAAGAATTGTTGAATAAATTATGTTGTTTTTGTTTTCTTTCCGTACAAAAAAGTATTCTCATAGCTTCGCAAAATTGAAGTTGCACCACTGATGTCACATGGACTGTTTTACCGATGTCCTTACTACGTTTCTGTACCTGGTAACATTTCAGTTGCGTTGCTGTCTATGCAGGGTCTGAGAGCTCTCACATTTCATCAAAAATATCTTAATTTGTGTTCCGAAGATGAACGAGGTCTTACGAGTTTGGAAAGATATGAGGGTGAGTAATTAATGACAGAATTTAAATTTTTGGGTGAACTATCCCTTTAAGTTAGCATGCATCCAAAACAAAGCATGAACACCTGTACTAAACCCAAGTGATAAAAAAAACCTGAGAATTGTACATACTTAGCCCATATATTTTTCCATGTTCCATATAGAATTTTCATCAAGCTCAGTTCCCGTCACTTCTGGGGTGCCCCAGGGCTCAATTCTGAGTCCAATCTTATTTTATTTATATTTACTCCCTCTCCGCTTAATTTTTGAGTCCCATAAAGTTTCATATCATATTTATGCCGATGATACTCAGCTCTATTTTCCTTTAAAATCAGGTACTGATTCAGTGTCCTCTCTGCTAGCTTGTTTAGAGGACATTAAGGTTTGGATGGACAATAATTTCCTTCAACTAAATCAGAAAAAGACTGAAGTTATGTTGTTTGGCCCTTCACACCTTTTAAATAATCAAAGTTCTACCCTGGGCCCCCTTCAAGAATACATTTGCGATAAAGTTAAAATATTCTGAGCTTTAGTGATTTGGAGACCATTATTCATGCATTCATCTCAACCAGGTTGGACTATTGTAACGTTCTATACGCTGGAATAAATCAGTCCTCGCTCTCGCGCTTGCAACTAGTACAGAACGCCGCGGCTCGTTTTTTAACAGGGACAAAAAAGAGAGAACATATCACACTTGTGTTAGCGTCACTTCATTGGTTACCTGTTCAATTCAGAGTTGATTTTAAGGTTTTAGTATTTGTATTTAAATCACTTCATGGCCTTGCCCCTACTTATATTTCAGATCTTCTCCATTCCTACTCTCCTGAGAGAACACAGATGTTATTAAATGTTCCAAAATATCGACTTAAATGCAAAGGTGACAGGGCTTTCTCAGTTCTTGGTCCAAAGCTCTGGAATTCCCTACCATTGTCTATTAGACTATCCCCTACTCTATCCACATTTAAATCTTCTCTTAAAACATTTTTTTTTTCTCAGACATATGCTTAATTTGATAATATTTTAGTTTTCATTTGGTTTTATTTTGCATGGTGATGTTTTGTTTTAACTTTATTAATTTTTGTTCTGTTTTCTTTTGATTTATTTTATTAGTATTTAAATTGTATTTTATGAGGATGTTTTTGTCTCGTATGTTGTGCAGCACTTTGGTGAGCAATTATGTTGTTTTAAAGGGCTATATAAATAAACTTGACCTTGACCTTGACCTATATGCTGCTGCTAAAGTTAAAAAACAAACTGAGAGAACTAACATGTTAATGTTAAAGCTGAACAAAGAATAAGTTGAGAGAATTTTATATAATTGGCATATATATGCTAATGATAAAGCTAAACTAACGAATAAACAGAATTGTATGTCAGCATATATAAACTAATATGCTAACAAGCTAAACTAAAGAATAAACAGAGTTGTAGCTACATAATTGGTACATATGTTAATATGTTAATGGTAAAGTTAAACTACAGAATCAACCAAGATAATTGTATATTGACATATAAAGCTAGTGTTAATGCTAACTAAAGAATAAACCTGGAGAATTTTACATAGCTGGCATAAGCTAATGTGCTAATGCTAAAGGTAAACTAAAGAATAAAATAATTGTACAATAGCAAATATAAATCAATATGCTAATGCTAAACTAAAGAATAAAATCTATATAACTGTAAACTATTTGCTAATGATAAAGCTAAACTAAATAATGAAACCAAGAAAATTGTAAATATAATATAGGATATAAAACTATTATGTTAAATCTAATGCTGAACTAACGAATAAACTGAAGTTGCATGCAAAATCACATACTTGATTTGAAACTTACTTTGCGACTATTACAAAAGTTATGAAAATGGGGAGTTGAATGAGAGTAGTATGAAAGACCGTTTTTCGAATACTATGAACTTGGATAGGCCTACACTATTATTTTGACGTACTGTTTTTGGCATACAATATTGTTGGAAGTGTGGAAGTATATTAGCATATATAAAAAAACTAATGTTAATGCTAAAGTTTATCTAAAGAATAAACCTAGAGAATTGTACATAATTGACATATGCTAAAGCTAAACCTAAACTAAAGAGTAAATAGCATTCGGGCTGCACGATAAATCGCATGCGATATTTAATGCGCATCTTATCAGTAAAGCCGGTTCTGTAATCAGCGGTAAATCTCCATCACGTGTGTGCTTTCACATGGAGGAGCATTTACTACACAGAGCCATTGTTCACTGACAAGCCGCGCAAAACCACGATCATATATGAAAGTAAATGCTGCTCCTTGTGAAAGCACGCACGTGATGGAGACTTACCGCTGATTACAGAACCGGCTTTACTGACAAGATGCGCATTAAATATCGCATGCGATTTATCGTGCAGCCCTAATTAGCATATATAAATAACTAATATGCTAATGCTAAAGCTGAACTAAACCAGGAGAATTGTACACCAGCAAAAACTACTGTAAGCAAGTAATTACCAAAGGAAGATAAACGATAACACAGATTCAAGCTGTTAGACTGTGCAGCGCCCTCTGTTGGTCAAAACAAACACCACAAAATTTGCAGTAACCTGTAGGCTTCGCTTCTCAATCTTTAATGGGTATTTTTCTTTGGGTGCTGTTTTGAACTCACAGTGCAATCAAGGACATTTCTGAGGACAGCTCCAAAAAACTGTCCCTGGAAAACATGGACAACTTTTCTGGTGTGCTGGACAAGCACATCCTGTAATAAACTGTACATCATGTATGATTGCATATGGAAAGCAAAGCCATTGAAGTAAATAAGACTTATCATCTCCTTTTAAGCTTCCAGCTCTTCTCTGCTGTCTGGAGGTGGGCTGAAAGCACTGTTGTCTTAAACCACGGTTTGATAGTCTCAGCTGGACACTAGGTAGTTGTGGCAGCTGCAGCAAAGCGTGGGAGCATATGGCTCGGAAAGTTACGGCTGGAGTCCAGCAATTACCACACCAGGGGGCTCTGTTACACCAGCACCAGCCATGGCCAAAGATAATGAGGCACATCTACAACAAACAGTACTTCTGCTTTTGGACATCCAGACATTCGTGCAACTCTCCCAGCTGGGCCCATAGAAAAGTGTCTGATTATGTACGACAGAGCCAGAAAATATGTAAATGCTGCACAGGGAGAACTGTTAAATCGCCAAACTTTGTTAGCTGCTTGTTGGATGAAGCAAAGCTTTATTTTTTTGGACCTGCACCAGAAAAGACCTTTTGCGCAGTCATGTTTTAGGTTCAAGAGGGTGCCTGCGCACCGTCTGGGGAGGTGAGCGAAGAGGAGCCGTTCCTGAATGTTGTGGTGGTGCTTTATTTTGAAGTCAGCACTTTTGCTGAAAAGTAGGGCTGTGCGATATTGAAGAAAAATGCGATATGCGATACCTTATTAAAAAATGCGATATTCGATATGCGATACGATATTGCTTAAAGTGTGTAAAATCAATTTCAATTATATTTTAAAATATTTTAAAATAAAAATGATATAACCAATTTTAGTGCTTCATTATATTTATTTCATTTAGTAGCAATGACAACATTTGATTTTTTAAATCAAATTTATAATTAGTTTTTTTGTAAACTATTAAAAACACAATTTTATATATATATATACAGTGGGTACGGAAAGTATTCAGACCCCCTTCAATTTTTCACTCTTAGATTTTTATTCAGGGCCTAAATTTCATTTTTGAAAATGAATTCCTCTTTTAGGTCACTTTTGTGAGAGGGGATTTTTTAATTTGAGGGGTGGAGTGGGTTTTTTTTTTTAGACATTTTTCAAAAATATATATATTTTTCACCTAAATATTTGATCATGCACTACATTTTTGTTTTGACAGTCATGCAATTGTTGCACAATAGCTTACACACAGCACAAGCCTGATTTCATGAGCTGTATGTGAGGCGGCCTTTTACACCAGGTTCACACATACTCCGTTTGCAGTGCGTATGCAGTCCATGTGTGGTACGTAAGTGGTGCAGAAGCAGCGCAATGAGTCCTGCTTTCACACAGGCTGTTTACCACAAACACAGAATTTATCCATTATTTTGATTTGTTGTTACTGAAAATGCTTTTTCAGCATTGTGATTCTTTTTTTTACACAGTACAGTAATACAATCTTTCATAGA
>NW_015536544.1:605500-608187 GCF_001515605.1 Sinocyclocheilus anshuiensis
TTACACACAGCACAAGCCTGATTTCGTGAGCTGTATGTGAGGCGGCCTTTTACACCAGGCTCACACATACTCCGTTTGCAGTGCGTATGCAGTCCATGTGTGGTATGCGAGTGGTACAGAAGCAGCACTGACTGTGTCAGCAACTGATCTGTGGCTGTTTACAGACACAGCATTTATCCATTATTTTGACTTCAAAGCCAAACATTGTTACTTAAAATGCTTCTTCAGCATTGAGATTCTTTTTTTACATAGTCCAGTAATACAATCTTTCATAGACATGTTTAAATGCAATAAATATAAGAAACACATTATTCAATGATTTTTATTTTTGCATTTACTTCTAGATTTATTTATTAAGTTGCTCAAGCTATTGGTAAAATGCTTAAATTACTTTTCTTACATTATCATATATAGTAAATTTACATGTAACTATTAAAAATGAAATTATCAACTCAACTATTTCTAACTATTTCTTGTGTAAATACACAAGAAAATGTTTATTTTAATGAAACAATATACCACTATAATTTATTCATACACTGGTTTATTAAATTAAGATCAAATATTTTTTAATGACCATTACTTGCATGTGCATCATTTCCACTTTTGTCTGATTAAGCTCTTTATTCTGGTTACTTACTAGAATCTTGTTTTAATGTAAAAAAAATTATAAAAATAAATTAAAGTTGGAAAAATTAAGTTAATAAAGTTAATACATTTTTACAGATATTTTGCTACTATACTGCAGAATAAGGCTTATAAACGAATGCCTGCTTAAGAAACATTGCTAATAAAGTAGGATTATTAGCAGGCTATGCAACAAACAGATAACAAGACTTTACGGGCCGGTTGTTGTATGACATCTCAGCCTATCCCTCGAGGCGAGCGCATTTCACTCACACTTTGAAAACGCTGATTGGCTCTGGCAGTTTTCATCTTGTTCCTTTACTCCGTCGATTTCATTACGGTGAAGCGTTCGGAGCAACGTTCACATCCTTTGACAACCAAGCTTCTGATTGGCCCCAGATAAAATCTTAATTCCCTCCCAGGATTTTATAGCTGGAATTTATCTCTGAGTGTGTGTGTGTGTGTGTGTGTTTGTGAATCTGTGTGTTGCATTTGCAAGGGTGATGGATGCTCCCAAAGCCCGGAGGTGATTCATCTAAGGCCAACTGCTCATGGGGGAAGATTGACAGGCTTCCTCTTGCCCATGACAGATGGGCTGGTTTTAGCCATAGGAAGTAGGGAGGCAGAGGATGCGTATACTGTTGGGAAAGCTAATATATTTTTCATTTGCCACTTTTTGTGGATGGGGTACAAATTGGTTTTCCATTCCCTTTTTTTGACACATTAGAGTCATGTTTTTGTTGTCGTGAGAACTATTAGATATGTGAGGTAAACTGTTATCTAACATAAGATTAAAATAGCATGTAAATTAGCTAGTTTAAATGCCTGATTTTATCTGTTTTTGGTGAATTTGGTGTGTTTCATGGTAGAGGTCTTGACTTCTCGATTGTATCCAGCAATTAAATTCACTCAACAAATGCAGTATTGTTTTTTTTAATGATCAGTAACTATCAAACAACATTTAGTCCCAAACTAGCCAGCCTCAACTTAATTTTAGCTACAATTTTGTTTCCCTGTTTCTTTGCCACTTTAGTAATTTTTAAATTGTATTCATTCTGTCCAGTTAATTTTGACACAATTGAATGGTTATTTAGAGAAAATATCTGTAATGTGAAAATTGTATTCAAAGAAAAAAAACATGCTTTTGCATACTACAAAGTCCTGCTTCTGTTTACTCTAAAATAAAATACACAGAAACACAATGAAATAAAATGTATTTAATAATAAATAATAATAAATACAATTTTATTTTAAAACAATTCAAACATATTTATAGACAATTAAACAGCTGTTCCTGATGCTGACAATTAGAATTTTATGAAAAGTTTTTCAATGACCATTTTTTGCAAAAGAAAAAATTTAAAATGCAATAACTCAAACTTCATATTAATAGAAAATTATATTAAATACATTTATGGAAAAACAGCTCTTTCTGAGCTTGATAATTAACATTTTATTAAGATTTTATTAAGCACTTTTCACTGACCATTTGTTGCAAGAGAGAGAGAAAAAAAAACTCCCAAAATGTTGACTCTTTCAGATTATTATTATTATTATTTTATGCCAAATATTATTCCACCATAATTACAGAAAATTATATAATATTTAATTGAAAGTTTATCATTGTTTTTGTGCCAAGCAAGTAAATAAATAAATAAATAGAATGCCTAAGGTTGTTGACGCCTGCTGCACACTGAAAATCCTTCTGACATGAAAGTGATTTTTGATGAAATATACCAAGATCATGTTTCTTTCTTCTCGTGCATTGCTCATTTCAAGCCCAGTCATAAAACATGTTGGTAATTTACAGGTTTGTGATTGATGAGTCCGTCGTCTTCCCTGCACGTCTTACATAAGCCGAGCTGTTTGGGATGGAGAAGGCTTTCTTTAAAGGTGTCATATGATGTGATTTAAATTTTTCCTTTCTCTTTGGAGTGTTACAAGCTCTTGGTGCATAAAGAAAATCTGTAAAGTTGCAAAGACTAAAGTCTCAGACTAAACTTCACGCAAAGAAAGAAGGCATAACTTTTATTCTCGCTGTAGTATTGTTGTTGCCGCCG
>NW_015536544.1:608258-615634 GCF_001515605.1 Sinocyclocheilus anshuiensis
GAGCTTTGTAAAAATCGACGCGTTTCAGAAAGGCGGGGCATAGAGGAGAAACAATAATGTACAGTATGTGGAAAATAATGTGTTTTTTGAACCTTAAACCGCATAAACACATTTCATTACACCAAATACACAAAATAATGTTATTTTTAGCAGCATCATATGACCCCTTTAATTGCCACGTATTTCCTGCTCGCATTCCCCTGCTTTTGCTTTTATTTTTTTATTTTTATTTTTATTTTTTTAGCTCAACCAGAGGCTACATTTGTAAATGCCAGCCAAATACCACAGGTAGCTGTCTGACTGAGCTCGAGCGGCGTTCTGGCACATTCTGTGCGCTTGGCTGGCGTTAATGCGGCCGGTTCATTTCCATCCCAGGCTTGATTCTGCATTTCACAGACTCACCATCAGCTGTTTTCTCTGCACAGCTTCCAAAGGCATCTGATCAAAAAGAAGCAGGATGTGCTTCTACATGGAATCGCTAATCACATAGAGCGCTTACCTCTGTCTGAGACTGGGGGATGTGTCTTCATCCCATTTCCTCCAAGAAAGAGACTCATAAGGCTTCCAAACCTGAGTCAGGGATTCACATAAGAGGGTCATCGTATACGTTTTTTTCCATCTCTCTTATTCCATGTCCTCTTTCATTTATGCAGCGCTTGGTATGGCGCTGTATGTACTGTATAATGTGCAATGGTACAAACGTGACAGCCAGTAGAGATGCTATACAGTTATAGTGCGGTAGATATGTCTGCATGACTTGTGTATGCAGTTTTTTCTTTTACTATGGTTTCAAACATAATGCATCTGAGTTTAAACTCATTAAGTACCTATGTGTTTTATTGTGGTGTTTTTACTGTTTTGCGCCCGCCAGGTGTTAAACATCTCGAAAGCTGTGAGTTTTAGTTTTCATGAACATTTAATTCACTGGCTTATCTAAAAATAGACATTATTTATTTATTTATTTATTTAGATTTTAGATTTTTAAGATGATTTTATAAAGTATTTTCTTTTATTTGTCTTTAATAACATAATATTTCTTATGTAATATTGCTTTCTATAATATTTAACATTTATAATCATTTTTTAATTGTTTTTAATATTTCATTGTATTATTAAATGTTCATAAATTTTATTTTTCAGACCCTTTAATTCACTAACTTAACAAAATTAGTCATTATTTTAATATTTCTTTTAGTCAATTTTATTTTTTTAGGGATCATTTATAAATAAGTGTTTTATTTTATATTTTGTGTTGTATTTTATTTTGTATTGAATACTAACAAATTGTGTTTTCAGTTTTTGTGATCACTCTAAATAGAGATTTTAGTATTTAAAATGTACAATATTTTATAAATAAATACTTTCTATTATTTTTTCCCTTTTTTTATTTTACATTACATAATAATGATTTGTTATGACCCTTTAAATCACTGGCTTATTTAAGAAGTAGACATTACTTTTTTTCTATTATATATAGTTTTTATTCATATAATATTTAAAATAATGTATTAATTGTTATTTTTTTAAATTAAATGTAGTTTACTTTAATTATTTTAATATTTAATTTTATTATACACTGAATGTTAGTAAACTGTGTTTTTAGATGTTATGACCATTTAATTCACTGGCTTATTTAAAAATAGCATTACTTTGGTTAATATTTAATTTTTATTTTAAATTGGTTTTAATTTTATGACTAATTAACATTTTCTTATTTACATGTGATTTTCAATCATTTCATTCTTAACCATTACCGCTTTATAAAAACAAAGTTTTTGGTCATACTGCGCACCTCTAGTGCTCAGTCTCTTTTTCTGATTTTTTTAGCATGGCTACCTCAAGTCTGTAGTCTCTGTGGATCTAACTTGCAGGTTAGTTTGCTGTGTGATGTGCAGGTAGCTCGTCTTAGGATAATTAGACAGCGAGGGAAGGCAGGAGAGGGACATAACTTTTTTAGAGTGTGCCGCCAGATAAAATTTCAGACTGAATAAGTGTGGTAGTTTAGGGCACCATTGAGTAGCATGGAAAAATATTAGAAGAGGACAAGGAGTTGACAATAAATCCTCCTCCATTAGGTTCCCATGGCCAGCCCAGAGCATTAGATCATGTTAAATGGGCCTCTTGGGTGACAAAAAGCATCTGAAAAAGTGGTGGGCTGACCTAATCCATCTAGCGACTGCTGGAACCACACAAGAAATTGCTGTAGACATGAGGACGGCAGTGTCTATGATTAAGTATTCATGAATTTAAGGTAGTTTTTTTTGTCGTCTTTTGTTGTGCTTTGATTGTAGGAATTATACTGGTGCCGCTGTAGGGATTAAAGCTTTTCAGCAGCACACGACACCTCAGATGCTCTGAGAGGAGAGCTAATGTAATGTACATCTGTTGGTTGGAGTCAGAATATGTGGCCATTACTAAAGATGCAATTAACTCCTGAACCAAATCAGTGAGTCATAGCATGTGGTGGTGCTACGGCAAAGTTTTATTATACATGAAAAAATAAAACCTGATGTCTCATTTGGTGCTAGCAGAGAGTGTGCACATTATACAATGATTTTAAAGGGATAGTTCAACCAAAAATGAACATTCTGTCATCATTTACTCACCTTCATGTTGTTCATGTTGTTTCTTTCTTTTGATGAACACAAAATAAGGTATTTTCAAGAATGTTGACAGTCCCAATTGACTTTCATAGTATGGAAAAATCCATACATATTTGGGACAACTTGAGGGTGAGTAAATGATGACAGATTTTTCATTTTTGGGTGAACTATCCCTTTAAGGCTGGTGGGCATTTTTTGGAACATTACACATTAATGATTTTTGAAGTCTCTCATGCTCACTAAGCATGCATTTATTTGATCATAAAATACAGTAAAATATATTTTAATATATTTATTTTTAATTTATTTCACATGATCCTTTAGAAAAACATTATAATATGCTGATTTACTGCTCAAGAAATATATTATATTATTTAACAGTTGTGCTGCTTCATGTTTTTGTGGAAACAGTGATACTTTTTTCATGCTATTTTGATGAATAAAAAGTTCAAAAAATGTTTATTTCATTAAAGAAATCTTTTGTTACATAATAAATGTCTTTACTGTCACTTATGATCAAATTATTATGTCTTTGCTGAATAAAAGTATTAATTTCTTTTTTCTCTCTCTTACCAACCCTAATTCTTTGAACTGTAGGATATAATGAATAAATGACCAGATTTAATAATTTATTTTTGCAATCAGAGCAGTAGTTATCTGACACATAAACAAGCTGTTTCAAAACAGATATGAACATACGCTACTGAAAAATGTAGTTAAGCTCTAGTCCCTAATCACTTTCATTGTATGGGAAATTGTGGCTAGAATTATCTTCAGAAATGCACTTTTTGTGTTTTGTAGGAAAAAAAGTAATATGGGTTTGCAGTGACGTGGGTGAGTAAATGATGACTTATTAAAAAATCAAAATCAAATAAAAAAAATGTTACGGTGTACCTTTAAATTAATCAATTTCAACACTAATCAAACAAATCGTAGGTTGTGTTTTTTTTTTTTGCTTTTAGACTAGGGTTTAAGAATCACTTAGGGTTTAAGTTCATTTGTTGAATGGACAGGAACATCTCTTTCTGAAGAATTTGAGAAGAACAGAGTCATTCTTATTAAACAATTCATTCTTTGTATTCTAGATGTTAATAAAAATATAGTTTTCTTCCTCAATCAGTTTCTGACTGGCATGAAAGTAATGTTTCAGGCTCACCCAACTGTTTTAGGCTTCCAAATGAGAAGAAATCAATTCAAATGACTGAAATGGCAAATTATAATGCAGTTCACAGCCTGTTGCCAACCTGGCTGCTAACAATCTCGCCATCACTCCCATTAACTCTCTGCTAACCCAGAACCCTCAGGATGTTATATCCCGTGTATCTGCATCCTTTACCCGACGCTAATTGCGAATATCCTATTTCAGTCAACCCGAAAAATAAAGTTTGACTATTGCCGCTCCACTCTAAATTTCTGCGTGTGCCCAGGGGGTGACTTATGCTAATGCGAATCGCTAAATCGACAGCATTGCCTTTGAGAGCACAAATCCTGTTTGCTTCTTCATGCTGACAGAATCTGAGTGAAATGTGCTTGTCCTTGAGGCCTTTGGCTCATTATAATCCACTTAAACAAATTCACTCATTTGGGGTATCAGAATTAGTATGAGCGTCGCTATCTTCGGTAATTAAAGCATTGTATCTTTTTTGGGGATGAGGTTATCTGCAGCGGTGCCGTTTGATGTCGAAATCACATTTCAGGTGAATAAACATCTCTTCTTGTGGCAGTGTGTTGATAACGGCCGCAGAGATTTCATTGACTAAATAATAAACATAAAACTGCATCACAATGCGTTTAACTTCCGTAATGTGAGATACAAAGCCACAAAAAGATCACTTGATCACTTGATCACTTGTGTCTTTGCATTTATATTACAAACGGACATTTTTCAATCAACTCTTTAAAAAAAAAAAAGATTCTCAAATTCTAAAACAGTAAATCAATAAAATTGTTCATTTTCTAAATTACTGTAAATTTAAGCAGATCATTACAATGATGTTTAGTGCAGTACCAATAGCATTATTAATAATACCTTTTGAAAAAAAAGAAGTGCACTTTGAATGTGCACTTGTAGTGTACTTCAAATCTTAGTGAAAGTTATGTTAAAAAAACTGTTCTAGCAGAAAATAGTGAAAATCATTGTATTAATGAAATAAAAGGCCAATTTTATGACTGTTTCTTAACATACTTTTAAAATGTGCACTTTTGAATAATGTCAAATTAAAGTTTTTACTTTAAAGTACATTTTAAATCATTGTTTTAACATACTAAAGCAGATGTAAAGTATTTGTTTATCATTTTAACTGTAGTGTTATTCTGAATAACATTTAATATATTTTAATTGTTGAATTACAGCTTCTTCATTACAAACATGTAATTATAAATATATTTAAATACATTACATAGACGTTTCAATAGAAATGACAAAGTATATTTTAGTTAACCATATTTCAAAAGCAAAAGAATTATGAAATTAAAGTGCATATAAAGGTGCACTTAAATTCAGCTAATTGCATTTAATATAAATTTAAACTAATATATTTTCATTTAACATGCAGATAAGTGCCTGCAAACATTACATTCAATTCACTATTTAAGTCTATTATTTCTGTAACAAGTAATATTTTTAAAAGTATAAAGTGTACTTCTTTTTTCATAAGAGACAACGAAATATTCAATATAAATACCAAAACATTTAACAACAATGTTTTATTATTTATTGGGAGAAGTCAAGAGAGATAATGTGCTTATGCATGTAAATAAATTGTGTATGAGCTCACTGATGGACAATTACTACATAGTTGATTGGGGATTGTCAGTAATTGCATTAATAAGGGAGACACAAATGATCATAAAATGTAAAACATCTTGTATTGTTTTTAGGAGTGCAAAATTGGATCATATTGGTTGGACAAATTAAAATAAATGTGCTTTCAAAGATATGTGGTGATGCTGCTGATGTAGAGAAAGCATATCTTGCATTTAGTGGCTAAATTGTGCATTAATTCCAGTTTGTAGTCCGATAACTGAGGGAAAATGTTAATGTGATTACAAACCATATGGATGATGTATTGGGATTTTGCAAGAAAAAGAGAACATTGTCAGCATAGAGGCAGATTTTGTGGTGGATGTGGTTGGCTGGGTTTCCTGTAATGTCATTTTGTCTGGCAGCAATGAAAAGTGGACCTCATTGCTGTAATTTGAATTTCGTTTTTTTAATAACTGATGCCCTAGGGTGAATGTACAGTGTGTTTTATTCATTTACTGTAATACATTGACATTTTCAAGTGCATTTTCTACATCTAGTGATTCTCTTTTTTGCAGATATCCATAATATTAAATAAGCAGCATGTGTTATTGAATGAGCGTCATCCCTTGATAACCTATTTGGTCTGGATCGATATGATATGAAATGGCTGATTCTAATCGTGTGTCTTGTGCTTTTTGGATTATCTCAGTTGTGTGTTAATAAGGGGTAAAGATATAAACTTGCAGTTGTGAGAAAAAAAGTCAGAATTGCAGATATAAACACAATTGTGACATTCTTCTCTGAATTCAGAGTTAAAGGGGTGGTTCAGTGTTTTTTTTCTAGGCTTGATTGTGATTATGGGGTGCAGTCTAACATGTGTTAATGCTTTGTTTTTTTTAAAAACACAATATTTTTCACATAATTTACCTTTATTCCACACTGCTCTGTCCCTTCTCTGAGAAACGCGCTGATCAATTTCCTGCTTTTATGAAGCCCCTCCCTCAGAAATAGGGCTCTGATTGGTTAGCTAGCTCAGTGTGTTGTGATTGGCTAAACTGCCTCTAGTGCTGTTCATTATCACAATAAAATACAGTCAGTCAAACATATAGAAAAAAAATTATGTAGTAAAAAAAATATACGTATACGTATAGGCACTGCCGGTTAGACCAGATGAATGCCTACAGGCCCGGGAAGGAAGTACCGGGTCTCCCCGCCAGGAGGAGGCGGACTTAGGACACAATTGCATTGCTACCGCCCGCTCCACCGTGGGGATTGCCGAAAACCCCTTCGCTGCACCGCCGTCGAGGGTGGAGAGGGAGGAAGAGCCCGCCGGCCGGTTTCTGCCAGTAAAAGGTGCCGTCCACGACCTGGTGAGCTCGTCATGCACTTCCGGGAAGACACCGGGGCGGGGCTCTGAGAACCAGTGCGAGCCACCCCGAGAAACCAATCGTCCAGCCTTGAAGGCTCGGGACACGGTGGAGGTTTCCACTCGAGCCCGACCCTTTCGGCGGCCCGGGAAAGCATAGCTGTCATCTCCGGATCCGATTCAGGCTTTGCCACCGTCCCGGAGGGCGGCAGCGTGGCCGAATCTTCATCGGACAGCTCTCCCTCCGATGCTGAGATCGACATCTGGTCGGGGGGTGGTCCACTGGATACCGCTGGTACGCTCTTTAAAGAGGGCCCAGCACGTTCCGTGGGTCGCTCCACTGGATCGGAGGAGCAAGAGGAGTGATGGTCCCCAGAGGGTTGGTTGATAAAAGCTCGCAATTCTGACTTTTTTCTCGCAATTGCGAGTTTATATCTCGCAATTCTGACATTATAACACGCAATTGCAAGTTTATATCTTGCAATTCTGACTTTTTTTCTCGCAATTCTGACTTTTTTCTCAGAATTGCGAGTTTATATCTCACAATTCTGACTTTTTTTACTCACAATTCTGACATTTTTCTCAGAATTGTGAGTTTATATCTCGCAATTCTGACTTTATAACACGCAATTGCGAGTTTATATCTCACAATTCTGACTTT
>NW_015536544.1:615783-616013 GCF_001515605.1 Sinocyclocheilus anshuiensis
AACACGGGGGGGTGGGGGGGGGGTTGGGGGGGAGACTGATATGTTCTCAGATTTGCAAGTTTAAATCTCGCAATTCTGACTTTTTTTCTCAGAATTGCATGATATAAACTCGCAATTGCTAGGTAAAGTCCAATTTTGGGGGGGAAACTGATATGTTCTCAGATTTGCGAGTTTATATCTCACAATTCTGACTTTTTTTCTCAGAATTGCGTGATATAAACTCGCAATTG
>NW_015536544.1:616781-624259 GCF_001515605.1 Sinocyclocheilus anshuiensis
CATGTTATAAAGTCAGAATTGCGAGATATAAAGTCGACAATTCTGAGAAAAAAAGTCAGAATTGTGAGAAAATATATTCCCTGATATATAAAAATATGTTCTGACTTTATATTTCAGAATTGCGACTTTATGTCTCGCAATTGCGAGTTTATATCACGCAATTCTGACTTTATTTCTCAGAATTGCGAGTTTATATCTCACAATTATGACTTTTTAACTCACAATTGCGTTATATCATGCAATTCTGAGAAAAAAAGTAAATTGCGAGTTTGTATCACGCAATTATGAGAAAAAAAGTCAGAATTGTGAGATAAAAAGTCACAATTACCTTTTTTATTTTTTATTCAGTGGCGGAAACGGGCTTCCATACAATCCTTTTGAGAGATATAACCAAAATTTAAAAAAAAATGTTTATTTTTTCTCAGAATTTTTATTATTAAGGGATTATTTAAAAAAAATCTATTCTAACAGTTTTTCACCATATAATGAAAGTCAATGGGGTCCAAAACAACATTAGACCATTTCACTTTCTTTTCTTAAAAGGTTCCAAAAGTGGGTTTTCACAGTTATGCCATAGAACAACTACTTTTGGTTCCTGAAAGAACCCTTCATTGAACACTTCTTAAAAGAACCATTTTTTGTTAGTGTGAAGAACTTTTCAATAATCTGAACAACCCATTTTTATTGTTCCATTTGTGGAACAAAAAGATTCCATGGAAGTTAAAGGCTGATCTTGGAACCATTTGATGCTACTTAAGAACCTTCACTTTTGTGAATATGGACATAAAAAGCACAGATATTTATTTCAAAATATCTTCTTTGTGTTCCACAGAAGAACAGCACATATTTTGTCTGCTATAAAGCACTAGCTGCCACTGATTTGGAAAGCCATACACCTGTCCTGCTAAAGAAACGAGAGCCTCAGATCGAGAAGATATCGAATCTATGAGGTAAACGGAGTTTGAACAAAATGTACCACAACTCTGGTGTTATAACATTATCAACAGTGGAGGCAAACACGCTTGCACTCGGACTGAACCTTCAGTTCTTTGCCATCTCTTTGTTTCATCTTATCCTGCCCAAAGCAGGCTTTCACTTCTATTTACTTCAGATGCGTTCTGCCTAAGCAAACAGTGTTTATCAGCTTGAAGGGCCGCGATATCTCTTCGAGCTGAACATTAGCGGATATATTTGTCCCATCTCCAGACACCACCGTTCTGTCACTTTCAGTTTCGCTGGTCTCAATGCAACTGATTTAAAGATGGCTGCAATATGTCAAAGACGCCTCAAGTCATTCAGCGTTCGTCCATGCATGCAGGGTGCGAGACGCAGGCACTAGCAAAAGCATGATTCCTCACTTCAGCTAAGACAGCGGTCTCTGGAGAGCGCCGCTCTTTCAGGCAGAGGTGTGAGGCTGAAAATGGCACACAAATGGCAGTTCTCACATGCTGCGTGTTTGAGCGCCGCACAAGCTTGCTGCCTGAGCCAGAGTGAGAATTGCATCGCAAACTCCCGAGAATCGACAGAAATAGTTGGGGGTTTCTTGTGGATTCAGTCACAGTGGGAGTGTAATTTTAGAATGAAAGGCGGTGGGATGAGAATGCATGCGAGAATGATCTACCTCGCCCGTGCGATATCTGTGGCTTCGCTCGGTCGAGGCTTATCTAAATCCACTGCTTGGTCTTCTTTACAATGGCCTTCAGATAAGGTGTCATCATATCAATTTTAAACTCAGTATTAAGGAGCTAAAGAGAGTTGAATGTTCATATACTTGAAATATAGAACATCACCTGATAGTGAAACTTTTATTGTGGTCTGTCCTCCACAAAAATGTGATGTTTTTCTAATATTACATTATCAAAATTAAATGGTTTTATTGGCCTATATTCAAAAATAAGTTTTAATACATTTTATCTCTGTTTTTAATAAAATTATATCAATTAATTGAAGTCAAACAGAGAAATTTAATTGTTTGAAATTCGATCTGTGCATTATGGCTGAGTGGGTGTGGGCACCTGCATTTGCTCATGAATATTTAATGAGTAGCCTCAGGCAAGGAATATGGCATATAAATACCGGAGTTGCTGCTAATTAATGGGGTCATAATTGTGTTTTACATGTTTTTAAGTGGCACTTACGCTGTTTAATAATAAGTTATGGTGTTTTATTTGATTTCCTCCTTCATGGTGTTCTTTCTAACTCAATTTCTACTCAATTTCTACTGATCAAATGTATGGTAGATTACAGCACACTTTCAAGCTATACCAGCATGTCAATTAATTTAAGTCAAACAGAAAAATTAAGTTGTTTCAAGTCATATCTGTGCTGTATGGCAGAGTGGGAGTGGACACTGGCCTTTGATAATATTTAATGAGTATCCCCAAGCAAGGAATAAGGGCTAAACTATAAATAGATTAGGAGTTATAATTATATTTAGGTCTTTTTTTAGTGGCCTGTATGCTGTTTAATATTAAATGATGGTGTTTTGTTTAATTTCCTTCTTCATGGTGTTCCTGCTAACTCAGCTGAATCTCTACTGATCAAATATATTATTAAAGCACATTTTCTAGCTACCAGCAACTAAAAGAGAAGAGAAATAAAAAGAGAAATTCAAGGGTAATTCTGAATCTTTGCACTTTTCTCAGTCATGTTGCTTTAAAATGCAAGTTAGTATATTGAAACATGAAAAATCACACGTCATTTTTAGTTAAAAGAAATGTCTGTAATCTGTAGCCTCATGTATGCTTTTTCAAATAAAATGAGCAGGATTAAATTAGTAGTTGGATTTGCTTACTTCATAACTCCATATAATTGAGTTTATATAGCTAAAAACCTAGTATGTTCAAGTTATAATATGTCTGAAATGTAGAGCAAAATGTACTTACCCTAATTACCTTAAATTCATTAGTTAAGTGTTAGTCAAGTGTGTGTGTGTTATTATTATTATTATTATTATTATTATTATTATAGGCACAGTAGACAGAGGACAGGAAATGAAGTCAATGTTGCCTTTTAGTCACAGCAAAATGATCTTAAAAAAATGAATAAATTGCTGGTGAGGTTTAAAAATTGCAATGTTCTTTGAGCCCCAAATTTACAACTGGGTGCATGCTAATTAAAACATCATGGTTTAATTGAATAATTTGTTATCGTGAGTGTTGACTTCACAAAGTAGTTTGTTTACTGTGTATGCAATGTGATCAGTCTTGCCTGAAAATACTATTGATAAGATGCATAAATGAGTCCACAGCATAATCAGTGTTGTTATTGTAACTAAAATAATTTTCATTAACTAAAATAAAGCACTAGGAAAAGTCTCTGAAATAGGGCCCAATGTACCTTGATAACATGAAGGAACTTTCTGTATCGATTTTCACATGTGTTTTACCCGTGTTTTGAATTACATATCGCATTTTGTCTATAAAAATGTCTATAAAATCAATGGACAAAATACTATTAACTCTCTGTCAAGTATCTGTTTTTTTTTTAATCTTACAGTAAAGTTGAAATAAAATAAAATTCTGTACAAATATTAAAAGAAAATAAGAAATGGTCCCTTGGCAACTAATAGAAATAAGTTTAAGAAATAAAATCACTAAAACTGAAACAAACAAACAAATAAAATAAAAAATACATATAATAAGAACAATTATAATAATAAAAAGGACAAAAGCACTTAAAGGGGTCATATGATGTTGCTAAAAAGAACATTATTTTGTGTATTTGGTGTAATGCAATGTGTTTATGCGGTTTAAGGTTAACAGTAGACAGAGGACAGGAAATGAAGTCAATGTTGCCTTTTAGTCACAGCAAAATGATCTTAAAAAAATGAATAAATTGCTGGTGAGGTTTAAAAATTGCAATGTTCTTTGAGCCCCAAATTTACAACTGGGTGCATGCTAATTAAAACATCATGGTTTAATTGAATAATTTGTTATCGTGAGTGTTGACTTCACAAAGTAGTTTGTTTACTGTGTATGCAATGTGATCAGTCTTGCCTGAAAATACTATTGATAAGATGCATAAATGAGTCCACAGCATAATCAGTGTTGTTATTGTAACTAAAATAATTTTCATTAACTAAAATAAAGCACTAGGAAAAGTCTCTGAAATAGGGCCCAATGTACCTTGATAACATGAAGGAACTTTCTGTATCGATTTTCACATGTGTTTTACCCGTGTTTTGAATTACATATCGCATTTTGTCTATAAAAATGTCTATAAAATCAATGGACAAAATACTATTAACTCTCTGTCAAGTATCTGTTTTTTTTTTAATCTTACAGTAAAGTTGAAATAAAATAAAATTCTGTACAAATATTAAAAGAAAATAAGAAATGGTCCCTTGGCAACTAATAGAAATAAGTTTAAGAAATAAAATCACTAAAACTGAAACAAACAAACAAATAAAATAAAAAATACATATAATAAGAACAATTATAATAATAAAAAGGACAAAAGCACTTAAAGGGGTCATATGATGTTGCTAAAAAGAACATTATTTTGTGTATTTGGTGTAATGCAATGTGTTTATGCGGTTTAAGGTTAAAAAAACACATTATTTTCCACATAATGTACATTATTGTTTCTCCTCTATGCCCCGCCTTTCTGAAACGCGTCGATTTTTACAAAGCTCATCGGTCTGAAAAGTGAGGTGTGCTCTGATTGGCCAGCTATCCAGTGTGTTGTGATTGGCTGAATACCTCAAGCGTGTAACAGAAATGTTACGCCCCTCACCATACTGTGTTTCCATCATACAGTCTATGGTTTCCATGTGTCCCTGCGCGACGAGACAAAACCAATAAAACCCATTACAAACGAGGCATTTGTTGCTTCGAGTGGGGACATAATTACTGAAAATAGGGGGGAAAATCTGAAATTGTAAAAGTTATATATGAACTCGCAACATCCCAGGAGTCCTTGAAGGCAGCCATGCCATATGCGCTGACTGCTACTCAGTGGCTGTGACCTGTTATTAATGCTTTTGAATGTCACATTGTGACAAATTAGGTTGACCAACAAACATAGTTCACACATATATCAGTTCAATCATCATGATGTCGTCTTCCCGTGGCCAGACCGGAGGAAGAGGATGATGACACCTGTCTGTCAAACAAATAACTCTGACATTTGCACAACTTCCTCTAGGTCCCCCAGATCAAACAGCAGTAGCTGTGCACGAAGCCAACCTGAGAGACATCAGGAATGCTAAATAAATATCACCTCAGTAGACAAAACCTGCTCCCATTGCAGCATGCCATTAAGACCATGAACCTGATGCATATTTACATACAGCTTAGCAGCCAGATCTGATGTAATGGAATTAAATCCTGTTAAAAATGAAGCCGTAATACCGCCCGCAGGTTAATAGCACAACAGGAAGTATGCTAACAAGATGCTACCTGCTAAAACCATTATGTTTCAAAACACACAATGGTTTCAAAATGCACATTTGAGTATGAGAGTGTATGATTTATGTTATAGAACAAAATGGGAAAGTTTCTACAAGTAATGTTAACCACAGACAGGAACTTCCTGAGGGAACTCAGGCTAATGCTAATTCTCTTCTCTTTGAGCTGAACTACTTGAAGCTCTGCACCATTATATGAAACGTGAGGATGGCGAATACATAATTATGGCATGTGTGCACTTTTGTATGCGTCGAAAAAGGCCAAGGAGGGAAAATGAAAGAGTGAATGAAGAAGTGCTAGTATCTTTCACTCCGCAGCAATTTGTGTCCACTTCTCTTGCGGCGAGTGTTTTAAATAAAGGTCTTCAGAGAGGTTAATTAGTATTGTCTGAATGTAATCTATCAGCAGCGAGGGCTTTTCTCGATTTGACAGCTCCATTATGGAGGCAAACACAGATGACTGTGTGCTTTGTTTCGTAAAGATTAAAAAGATAATGACAGGTAAACAAAACACTTTAATATTCAGACATGAGGCTTTAAAATTGCACATCATTCAATTTTGTTGGTACGTATATTGCAAATAATTCAAAGAGCCATGAACTTGTGTAGTTATTGGCGTGTTTTTATAGCTTCCCCCACTACAAGCTACTCATAACTCATAATAATTAGTAGTAGTGAAGCTAGAGTTAGTAAAATATAATAAAATATAAATATTAGATGCAAAACTTACATTAAAAAAAAACAAAGGGAAATAAAATGTTTAAAAAATGAAGTACTAAAATTATTAAAAATAATAATAAAGCTAAATTGGAATAAAACACAAATAAAATTACAATTACTAAAATTTAAATTAAAACTTAATGTAAAACCTAAAGGCTAATTCAAAATATTAATAAATATTGTAATATTCTATTTGCCAGCTGAGTGAAATAATTTGTGTAAATTGAAGTACTAAAATGGCTAAAATTAAAACTGAAATAATTAAGCTAAATTAAAAAAAAAAGTCAAAAGCACACAATGAAATGACTGAAACATGCTAAAAAATATATATATAAAATTATATTTGCAATCATCAATATTTTATCTGGCACAAAAACATCAAGGTTCTTAATAGGGTGCAATAGTTGGGTTGTGGAAATAAAGTTTCCAAAACTGTGTGTGTGTGTGTGTGTGTGTGTGTGTGTGTATATATATATATATATATATGTATGTATGTATGAAGTAACTTCAGTTTGATTTAGTTTTATATATTTATGTATTTAAATATATTTGTATAAAAATATGATCTATTCTAATTCTGCATCTAAACATTCAGTAATACACTTTGATTATGACTATAGCTCATGGCCTCATTAAACAAATCAAGTACACAGTCTTGTACTTTGTACCAGCTTTCAAGTACATTTACATTTATAAAATTTTGTAACATAATTGTGATTCATCTCAGAACTGGCTGATTTGGTTCAAGGCTTTAATAAAAAATGTTTGAAATCCTGATAGTTAAAATGAATAGTGAAAATACTGCTATAACCAGGTCACTGAGAAAGTGGGTGATTGCTGTTGGAGCAAAACCTCTCTGTTCTCATTGTAGGTATCTGTAAGACTGAGTGTAATGTCTGTATGTAGTCTATTCAACTGAAGCAGCAGAGCACTTTTTAGGTAATATGAAGTACAAAACACATGCTGCATCCCTTGAGAAATCTTGAAAATCCCAAAGACTTTCTTCCACTTCCTCACGCTCATTCCACATCTCTCAGACACAAGACGCCTGAGATGTCTGGAGATGACAGTAGCGCTCAGAATTAATGTATGATATGTTCCTCATACTCATTGCAGGCCTGGAAAAGCAAAAGCACAGACAGTAAAATGATCCTGCCATCTGCACAGCCGTCAGTTGTAGCTGATGCTGCAATCATGTGTTGCAATTGCTTCAAATCATCTTTGCGTTCTTGAACTTTTGAAACGTTCTCATAAATGCAGTGCACAGATAAGTCTGATATTGTAGATGCTTTAAGTTTTGCTTCCTTACATCAAGTTGTAAAAAAACAGTGAATTTTATATATATATA
>NW_015536544.1:624425-631880 GCF_001515605.1 Sinocyclocheilus anshuiensis
CACACACACACACACACACAGACAGACAGACAGACAGACATCTATAAAATAATTAGCTGTTAGATTACATTCGATAAATATACCGTAATTAATAGAATAATAGATGTATAAATGTATTATGTATTATTTATTATTATTATTATGAAGTTAGTAGTTAATTTTAATTGTTTTTAATTAATTTTTTTATTTTAAGAAATTACTGTTATATCCTGCCAAAGTTTTGTATGTATATAAATGATTTTATAATTATTGAATGTAATCTAACAGCTAATTATTCTCTCTCTCTTTAATCTGTAGAAAAAATAGCTGTTAGATTACATTTAATAATTATATAATAATTTATAGTATTGGTAAAAAAATGTACTATTAATTAAATCAATTAATCATAATCAAATAATTTTATTTTATGTTATTTAAGGAAATTACTGTTAGATTACATTCAATATCATATTAATTATTAATTAAATCAATTAATGATAATGAATCATATTTAATTAATTTGATTTGATTTTAGGAAATACTGTTAGATTACATTCAGTAATTATACAATATTATTCACACACACACACACACACACACACATATATATATATTTTTTTTTTTCATTCATTATTATGCAATAATTTATAATAGATGTACAAGTGTAATATTAATTATATAATTATGAATGAATAATTATTTCATTTCATTTCTGGTAAATCCAGTCAAATTTTCACAGTTCATGCAACTTTTTTGAAGCAAAACTAATCCAAAGAGTTACGGGTTCTTAACTCCTTATCATTTACAATGGAAATTGCACACTATTGTGCATCTCTGAATTGCATTGTGTGAGGAAATATTATTGCAGTGCTAATGAAGGTTAATTTGTTTCTCCCCATCAGCGATATTATATTATTTTATGGAAAGTATCGCATTTGATTTCCCTTATGGCCGCTTTAGTCTCCTGTGCATCTATATTGAGGGTCTATAATATTTTATTAAACTGGAAAAATGAGCATGAAATTAAGTTCTACAGGCATCATTTCGGAGTCTAACCTTTGCCGTGCGCCAAAATTCAAAACACTGTTGGCTGAAGTCTGAAAGGAGGCATTTGAAGAGACTGAGAGACTGTCTTTCTTGAGCTCCTTAAAGTTTCTGTCATTCACTTGAGCTGCTGAATGAAATGTTCCAGAGCGAACCTTCAGGGTAGAGTTTAAACCGTTTTAAAGAGTCTACCTCATTTTAAAAGTTACACCGTGCACAGGGGCGGATTTAGTGATTTGGGGGCCCCAGGCATTATAGAGGAATGGGGCCCTGCACAATGGTGCCCCATAGTTGTTTCTACATTTTTCAATTTATAATGGCTTACTTTCATGTTGTAGACTACGAAATTGCAATTGATTTGCAGTTGAGATACCGGTTTTCACAAAAACAAAATAAATTATAAAATGATAAACCTCAAAATTGAGCCTTTTAAACATTTTTTTTTTTTAAGAAAAGGGATTAGTCAGAAATATAAATTATTATATTAATTTAAAACGGGGTTATGTGGGTGTATTTTCGCATTGGTCTGAACAAAAACTGCAGACTGGATTATTGAAAATGCACATTAATTCTCTGCCAGTAGGAGGCGCTTTTGGAATATCAGAAATATAGCGTTTTTTTTTTTATTTTGAAATGAAACTGAAAAAATAATGAAAAGGAAATTATACGTTTACACACCTAAGGATTATATCAACCAAAAAAGTAACTGTAAATGCGTCCTCTATTGGGTCCTTCTCATAAATAAGTAAGCGGCATTTAAAACAATAAACATATAATATGCACTGCTGCTCAATATTTAATTACAGCTTCAGATGCATGATATTTTCATTTGCTACAAGCAGGACACACAAGAAGCACATTCAACTTGGATACACAAGACGGTTGTCGTAGTAATAAACACCATAAACAGCAACCGTTCACATGTCAGCGCTTATGCGCATCTCGTATATGAAAAGCATTTTAGGGGGCTCTTGGTTTTGCCTAATGGGTAAGTCCGCCTCTGTCCGTGCACCATCCATTTCACCTTTCTCTGTTGAACAGAAACACATACCAATTTCATGTGCGCACTGTAATCGCTTGAGATGAAGATGGAATTTAAGCTTGAAATTTACATGTGAAAGAAAGCATGTCATTGCATGTGAAATGTTGTGAAACCATTCAAAAAGCACAGATGAATTAATCTGACATCTTCTGACAGCATCCGTAACCACATTCAGACCCTCAGTTTGTAATTGTGAACAAAATCACACTTTTGGATGTTCGACAACATTTGTGAATGAAATTCTTTTTTTGAAAAATCATGTTAAAATATGAATATCAAATATGATACATCAGGCTTTCAAGGAACAGCATTTGTTCATCTCTCAATCATCAATGTATTGCATTGCATTATATGTTTTGCCCTCCAAACTAAAAACTACAGAGTTTTGATCATAAAACTAAGCATTTCAAAAAACATCTTACTAAGACATATTATTAGGAGAAATAGAGTGAAAACTGATAATTATATGGATTTTATGTACAGTAAATAGTCTATTTTAAATATATAATTGATTTACAAGCTATCATAATTGCATCTTACTTTTTGGCCATATAAATATCAGCATCAGCACCAAATTGCATAGTTTTGCTCAGTTTGGGCCTTTGAATAAAATTAATGTATCATACTATATGAGCCATAAAAGCCTGATGTATAAAATATGATTTTCAGTGCAAACTTTATTTTTGTAGATTTTGTCGAAAGGTTCAATAAACCTTTTCAGTTTCAAAAAAATAAAAATTAAATAAATGTGTGTGTGTGTGTGTGTATATATATATATATATATATATATATATACTATTATTTCATATGTCAGGCTTTTAAAAACATTCTTACAATGCTTGCTGTCTACAGGTGAGTCATAGAAGAAGATTCATTACAAAATGTCTTTTCTTCCATACAAAGTCAATGGAACTAATGTTTTAAACCCATTATATAGGCAAATCAGTTGAAACACTCTACAAAACATCATCTTTTGCATGTTGTAGAAGGAAGAAAATCATGAAATGACATGAGTGTAAGTAAATGGTGACATTATTTTTATCTCTTTAAATTGCATTTACCCTGAAAGGGTCCTTTAACTTACAGTAGTAAAGAATATCACACCATATTGTCGTTTAACACCTGATAATCACAAGACAAAAGGTGTATTTTTAAGGTGTGAAGTCTAGTGTTGGCACGTTCTTGCTGCACTTTCGGTATAACACTCCCCAGAAATAACACACACGCATCTGTTTCACAGACATGTTCGCCCATGTCAACACCTCCGTGACATTTGTATTTACAAGCCTGCGATCCGGGGTTGCGGGTGAAAAAGCGCCGGTACCCGACTCGCCAGCCGGTGAGTGGCATTTGTATTGTGGGCTGGTTCTCTCCGGCACCATTGTTGCGATGAATGCTGATGAGCGCAGCCTCTGGGGCTCCGGCTGACAGCCTGGCCTTTTGGCTGAGGAGAAATCAGTCACACCATCAATCGCTACCAGAAGCCATTACCCAGCTTGCCTGCTGGCAGGCTTCACCTCGTTTCTTTCTACCATAACACGTACTTATTTGTCTTCGTTACCTGGTCTTGTTTCACCTTTAGCGTCACCTCACGGGTTGGTAGTCGTTAACATCAATAGCTTTGGGCTAAAGCGGTTTTGGAGGTTTCAAATATATTGCTCCACCTTTGCTTGCTTTAATTGGTTCTGCATTTACCGTTTTGCTTCAGGCAGAATTTAATGATTAGCTCTTGTGAAAGAGTCAATATTTGCTTTTTTTGGGGCTGAAACTTAGTTTTTCCCCCCCTGGCTTTTAAAAGAGTATAGTTCACCCAGAAATGAACATTTGCTTAAAATTTACTTGCCATCAAGCCATCCAAGATCTCGATGAGTTTGTTTCTTCATCAAAGCAGATTTGGAGAAATTTAGCTTTACATCACTTGCTCATCAATGGATCCTCTGCAGTGAATGGGTGCCGTCAGAATGAGAGTCCAAACAGCTGATAAAAACATCACAATAATCCACAAGTAATCCACACGACTCCAGTCCATCAATTATCATGTTTTGAAGTGAAAACCTGCATGTTTGCAAGAAACAAATCTATTATTAAGATGGTTTATAACTTTAAACCATCACTTCTCGCCAAAATACTAGTCCATAATCCATAATAGTGTTTCCTCCAGTAAAAAAGGTCCATCCCCTGTTGTCCTCTCACATCAAAATCCACTGATTCAGTAGAGACAAGTTTTTCATTGGAGAAAGCAATATTATGGAAAGAGGACATTACAAACATACAGTTTTTCACTTCACAAAATGTTGATTGATGGACTGGAGTGGTGTGGATTACTGTGATGTTTTTATCAGCTGTTTGGGCTCTCATTCTGACGGCACCCATTCACTGCAGAGGATCCATTGCTGAGCAAGGGATGTAATGCTAAATTTCTCCAAATCTGTTCTGATGAAGAAACAAACTCATCTACATTTTGGATGACCTGAAGGTAAATAAATTGTCATAAAATTTTCATTTTTGGGTGAACTATTCCTTTAAAAACGTATATTTTTGGCTCTGGATTAGAAAATGTGATTTTTAAAATCTTTCCTGAGTAACAGTTTGCTCTTTCTCTCCTTTAACAGATCCCTCAAATCAGCTATGCCTCCACAGCGCCAGAGCTGAGCGATAACACCCGGTACGACTTCTTCTCCCGGGTTGTTCCGCCCGATTCCTACCAGGCCCAAGCCATGCTGGACATCGTGACCGCCATGGGCTGGAACTATGTCTCCACGCTGGCATCTGAGGGGAATTATGGGGAGAGCGGTGTGGAGGCTTTCGTTCAGATCTCACGAGAAACTGGTAAGCTTTCAGAGAGCATTTTGAAGTGTGTTTCAGTACGAGGGCTCCAGATTATCTTCTGATGTTTTTCTCGCTTCACTGATCGCAACTGATTGACTGACTGATTTGAATTTCTATACAGAGGTGCGACATAGCTTTGTGTTCAAGGTATTTATTCCACACTTTTACAGCATTTTGTTTTATTCCATTTTATTTTGTTTTATTTAGTGTTTTTTAAGATTTGTTTTGTTTAATGTTTTTTCTTAAGTGTTTTGTTTTTTGCTTTATTTTGTTTAATGATTTTTTATTTTATTTTATTTTTTATTTTGTTTCATGTTTCATGTTTTGTTTAATTTGATTTAATGTTTTGTGTTTTGTTGTTTTTTGTTTAGTTTAATTTTTTTTAATGTTTTGTTTTTGTTTAGTTATTATTTTAGTTCAGTTTTATTTTATTTTCGTTTCATGTTTTTTGTTAAGTGTTTTGTTTTTTGCTTTATTTTGTTTAATGATTTTTTATTTTATTTTATTTTTTATTTTGTTTCATGTTTCATGTTTTGTTTCATTTGATTTAATGTTTTGTGTTTTGTTTTGTTGTTTTTTGTTTAGTTTCATTTTGTTTAATGTTTTGTTTTTGTTTAGTTATTATTTTAGTTCAGTTTTATTTTATTTTCGTTTCATGTTTTTTTTCATTGCATTTTGTTTTGTGTTTTGTGTTGTTTCATGTTTTGTTTCATTTTGTTTAATGTTTTTTTGTTTTTTTATTGAATGTTTTGTTTCATTTTGTTTAATGATTTGTTTTCCCCTGGAGTCCCCTTATAATGTAAGACAGGTTTCCTTGTGGCGTAAATTATTAGTTTAATGGTTCGAAAATGGTGATGTAAAACTAAAGGAAAAACACAGCCAAAAATGAAAATTCTATCATTATTTACTCAGTAAAAAAAAAAAAAGTAACAATATATGGGTCTGGACTTATATGAAGACGAGTAAATAATGACACTGTTTTCATTTTGGATGAACTACTCCTTTAAAGAGGCTGTATGTCCTACTGTACCTTCAAGATTTCTATACATAAATTATCTCTGTTGCAGCATAAATCACTTTGTTATTTATCAGGGATAGGCAAGTTGCTAAACAAATTGCTATTAATATGTAAATGTAATGTCAATGTTCTGGTGTTTTATAAATAACCTGTTTTTGTATTGTTAGTCAGAGTAAATGATCTGGTTGGACGGGGTAGGGAGTTGCATTGAGAATAGTAACTGATGGCTTCATAGTACATTAAAATCTTCTGTTGCAAATAAGCAATTTTTTCTGTGATATGTCTGCTTTAATTCTTTTTTAAAAAATGTTTTAAGAATCTTTAAAAAATTACAAATTGCATCATACTGATTTATGGTACAAAGCTTTTTCTGAGTTTGCTGACCAGCATTGTTATACACAAAGCATCACAGAGACTGAATTACATGCCTTGACAGAGATGGAAGGGAAATCGCTGTCTCAACAGAAGAAAGGTCAAGTAACATGAAAAAAAGACGGCTATATTGTAAGGACACGTCTGAAAACTTCAACCCCATCTTCGGTTCTGTCAAATCTGAGCCATCAAAGTCGAGCAGAGCTTATGTTTTGTTGTCCAGTACTCAGCGATTTTACACAGAAATGAATAGTCAAGGAGGTAGGAAGGTCAGGAGGTAGAAAAAGATACAAAAAGTGTTCAATTGTGACCTCAAAGAACTCGCCACTCCAGAACTAAAAATCTGTATTCACACTCACACCACTTTGGATTTCTCTGCTTATTGCTGTTAACCCATAATTCACTTCATTTTGCATCACATAGGTCGCACAGTAATGGCTCACATTCCCATTTTCCCTCCCACACAAGCTTGCAGTAATATAGAGCATTACCGTAAGCACACGTCCAGTGGAAACCACAATTACAGAGAAGCTTATCAATAAAGAAAGAGAGTAGAAGGAAAAGAATGGGCCTTGATATAGAGACATAATTACAGGCACAGGTCCAGTAATGGACTCTCTGCAGCATCCCAGAAGAGCATCATAACCAACCACATCATGGTCACCTCATACTGCGTGACAGATTTATTATTGGAGTGTGTCTTGCTCATGTAGACACGGACATGCCATGTTAATTATGTTGTAATTATGGAAATACAATTAAAGGAAGAGACACATGTGAGCGATTAACATCGTTCCTCCAGGCTCATCAAGTGTGTTTATCCCCCTGTGTGTGTGTGTGCTCATCTGTCTGAATGTAATCTAGGTGCTTTATTATGATTTTAACAAGAGCATGCGTTTTTCTTAAAAGTACTGTGGCAGGCCATGGTACAGTGGTTTTGTTAGATGGTAATGCCATGGTATTTTGATACGATATGCACACAAGTTTACATATCCTTTGCAGAATCTAAATGATATGTTATTGCATGATATACTGATATTTATTTATGTATGTATGTATGGTTTGATGCATTGATTGATTGATTATGAGGGCTTTTATTTATTTATTTTAATGAAAAAAAATCTTATTTTGTTTATTTATATATATATATATATATATATATATATATATA
>NW_015536544.1:632321-640844 GCF_001515605.1 Sinocyclocheilus anshuiensis
TTATTGTGAATAATTTAAATATGTAAATAATTTGAATATTTAAATAATGTTTTAAAATATTTTATACTAATGATTTACACACATTTAGACATGCAAAAGAAGGCAATACAGTGTAATTTCAGTTTTTATTTTGTCTTGTGGTGTATGTAAATATCTATTATGTAGCATCTTCACAACAGTCTTCAGTAAACCATTTATATGATTTTTTTAAATATATATTTTATTTACAGATTCTGCATAGGGTTTGTAAATGTATGAGAAAAGAGAGCGATATATAAAATGATGAGGACAAATTTATATACATAATTAATTACCATATTTTTTACAATAATATTTAAAGGTACTACCAGGACATCAAAGCAGGGGTTTTCAAAATGGTGTCAATACAATTTTAAAAATAAATAAACAATATCAAATAAATGTTAAAATTTACAGAATTTTAAATGATTAATATTTCATTCTGCTTTGTGAAGTCTAGCCATAAACTAGACTTTCATTATCTCAAATAAAATATAAATATTAGATTAAAAACTAGTTGCCAGCGATTTCTAGTTGTTCTTTTTTGGAATACTAAAATTTTGTAACTAAAATAAAAAATTAATTACAGCTAAATATAAATATTCAAAAAATATTTAATTTATTTTATTTAAATAAAATAAAATAAAATAAAGATGAAAAATGTCACAAGCAGACAACAAAATTACTAAAACTTAAACTAAAATTAAAAATGAAAACTGAATTTAAACACATAAAATACTAAATACTATAATAGTATATAATTAAAATAACATTGGACTGATCCCATTGCAAGAGGACAGTCATATTTAGAGATCCAACAAAGACTTTAAAACCCCCTGCTGCTCTGTGCTAAGAATTGTACTTGTCCAAATATAAACCAAATTTGCATTTGTATCAGAACACATTGTTCAGAAAGCGTGTAGCACTTTGTTGTTGATTGTGACTGTAGAAAGTGCATTAAGTCATGAAACTGCTGGAATCTGCTGTATTTTCCTAACTAGCCTTATTGTAAGTCCACTGTTTTACTACTGAATGTTGAACAGCCTTTGTGCTTCATATCAAAAATAACATCAAATACGGCAGTGATGACTAATGAAGTATTGTGTAGACGCAGTTTGACACTACTTTATCCTTCATAGCAGCCAATTACAGAAAAGGACATTTGTACTTGTGTTAAAAATGCTTGTGTGTTTCCCCCCCTCAAAGGCCAAACATAAAAGTCAACTGAACGTCATGATGTAAAATTCATAATGCATTCTATGCAAATCAGCCTTTGACATGATCTACACTTTCTTGCATTTAAAATGTGCCCGTTTTCACAAATCAAAAACTGAAACTGTCTCCAGAACGGTAATAACTGGCAGTTAATTATACTCTTGAATAAACAAGCAGTAACCAGATGCTATTAATTTTCGTCTTTCTGCCTGATTGGCATGCAGTGGTGCCTTGCAGTGTGGCAAAGTGACCCTCTTCATCATTTGAATCCCCACTACATCATTACCGTAGTGTTTAGGAGGCCGTTCTCAATAGCACGGCAATGCAATCTCTATGTAAATGGTGCATAAGCAACAATAATCATGAAAAATGATGGCAATATACAATTTGCTGCTCCAGATAAAATAGCAGTTTTATGGAAGGGGAAAACAAACACTAATTTTTCCTTTGGGAGCAACCACGTGCCCATTCATGTTTGGTTTGCCGTTATGAGTTATTTAAAATGGTAAAATCTGTCTCTCTGAGATGTCTCATCAGTCTGAATGATCTTGTTACATGATTGGAGAAACTGAAGTTGTGTGTGTGTGACTTTCTCCTGCTGTTCATGTGTTGTTTGGGAAGTCGTGGCCTAATGATTAGAGAGTCGGACTCGTAACCCAAAGGTTGCGGGTTCGAGTCTCGTACCGGCAGGGATTGTAGGTGGGGGGAGTGAATGTACAGCGCTCTCTCCCACCTTCAATACCACGACTGAGGTGCCCTTGAGCAAGGCACCGAACCCCCAACTGCTCCCCGGGCGCCGCAGCATTGGCTGCCCACTGCTCCGGGTGTGTGTTCACTGCTGTGTGTGTGCACTTTAGATGGGATAAATGCAGAGCACTAATTCCGAGTATGGCTCACCATACTTGGCCACATGTCACTTTCACTTCACTTCACTACTGTATACAGACAGACAAGTTTAGTGCATGTTTATTAGAAAACAACTGTTTTCATCATTTACTCACTCTCATGTTGTTCCAAGTCTTCTGAGATTGTGTCTTCAGTGTTGTGCTGTTTGACTTTAGGATTTCCTTTTGGGAAAACCTTCAAATATTTGCAACTAGACATTTAGCAGGCATGTTTCATCCAAAGCAGCCGAGTGTTAAAGGGGTCCTATTATGCTCTTTTACAAAGTCTTGATTTTGTTTTGGGGGTCTACTAGAACAGGCTCTCATACTAGGTTGTTCGAAAAACACATTATTTTTCACATATTTTACATTATTACAACACCTCTCTCCCCAGTCTGGCATGAACGGCTCGAACAGTTCCTGTATCAAATGAAGGCCCGCCTTCTGAAATACGAAATGTGCTGTGATTGGTTAGCTGGGCCAGTGTGTGTTGTGATTGGCAGCACTCGGCGCCTGGTCGGGAAATGTCATGCCCCTTACCATAGCCGCCAAATCAATTTGAGCGAGATTTAAACCCGGATGATTGTAACCACTCTAAGTTCGTCTGCCTTGGGAAAACTAACGCGTCTCCGACATAGTGATAACACTCGTTGTCTTCTCTAGTGCAGCTCAACCAGGTCTCGTCCCATTCGTCGATCTTTGTGATATCACAAATCCCGGAAAATATGCGTTGTAGTCCAAACGAGTCTTTGTTGTAGTTTTTGAAAAGTGATTTCTGTCAAACAAAATATCTCTTTTGAAGTGGACTTTGAGCTTTGTAACTTTGCAGATCTTTTTTATGCTCAAACAGCAACATTACAGACTAACTAAAGTTGAAAAAGTGAAAAAGCATAATAGGACCCCTTTAAGGGTCCCTAGTTATCCTTTAGATAGATGCTTGTGTCTTTTTGTTCTTCCTGTGTCAGAATTGAAAGGAGAAATTCCTATTTATTATGTAAAATGATGTAAATCATGAGTTTTCATTGTTGGCTGAACTGTCCCTTTTAAGGTAGAGTTTATAATTTCTGTGCCACTTGCCTCATCAAATGGAAATTTTAATTTAAATACCCTCCATCTGCCATTGGTTAGAGCAACAGATAGCTCCTCCCCAGACTCACACCATTGGTTGAACTACTGTTGCTATGTCAGGCAGGTAGGGAAGCTCAAACAAACAGAGCAATGTTTTGAAAACATCACAAATTCGAAGTTTTTTTTTTTTTTGAGGGGGACAACAAACCTTTAAATGACTTTTTAGTTGTCCCAGCATATTAAGATGGAATAGGAGAAGGTACAGTTTTTTAACCAAAAAAAAACTACACCCAGCTCAGAGTTTGGAGCTCGCTAAGCCAACACTGCACAACCCAGTTGACCTCAGATGAAGCGAAGAATTCAGTAAGAGACTGTCTTAACTGTAAAAAAGTAGCATTTCAAACAGAAACTCATTCCAGGTTCCGGTCTCCTTCATATCCTCTCTCTCCCACTGCGATACTGTGCCTGAAGCAATGCGCTACTGTTCCCATTATGCTCACTAGGCTGTCCCAAGATGATCAAAAGTACATAGCTGGATGTCTCTCTCCTCTTTGCTGAGCTTGCTATTGTGAAATGCCTGTCTTATAATCAGTAATCCACACCTGCCGTATCACCACAGGTAACAGAGGCAGGAGTCTGTTATTCAAAATCCCCCTAACAGATTCTGAGTAGATGTCTTTTCCCTCGTGTTAAAGATGCTTAATGAGCCCGTAACAACAGTAGGAACCCAAGATATAATGTCGATTCTCTCTGCGTGTCAGCTTTTATGGTGGAAATCTTCACACGGGATGCAAAGTCACTGACCTCATTGCCTCGGATAAGCCATCATGGATTAAGAAGGAATTTACATATAGTGAGATGAAATTCAGCCCAACCCAGAACCACCTCAGTTGAACCTTTCATTCTCTGTGAAAATTACTAACAGCCGTTTAGGGAGGATGTCGTTGAATTAATGATTTTTGGAGTCTGGTGATCTCATTAGTTTAGGTTAATCTCTCCAACTTTTCATTCTTTTTCACTTTTGAAGATTCAGAGAAGTTTTATTCATTCAACTGCACCTGTTCATCCTATTGCTCTCCCATAAAACAGATTGATGTGCCAACTGGTGCCATCTGTCTAACCTAATGAACTTTTCTTAAAGGGACAGTTCTCCCAAAAATTACAATTCTGTTATCATTTACTCACTCATGTTGTTCCAAGTCTTCTGAAACCCATAGCTTTGAATGAGGAATTAACCAAACCTTTGCAATTATTCACTGAATATTCTTTTGAGTCAGATCTGGGGACGCACGATATTATCGGAACGTCATCAAAATCCGATAAAGGCTTAAAATGTAAACATCGTTTTGAAAAAAAAATGCAGATAAGACGAACAACTCATGTGCTCATGGTGTGCTAGCAATAAGATCACGTCAGCAGTGTGGTCATTCTTGGAGCAAACTTTTGCCTGAATGGTGATTGGATTCACTGTTTTGCATCGCCACATTTAATTTAAGAATGTACGTACAGAATGACGCGTCCGGTGTGCCATAGAGTCAACAATTACCAGCGCGTGAAGCAGCAGCATCCTCCCCCGGGTCCTAATGCCCGTGCGGTGAGGACTTTTATTTTTTTTAGGGGGCGCTGTACAGTAGGCCTACTTGTAATAAAATGAAAGTAAAATATACAAATAACATTAAAGGTGCAGTATGTAATGACAGATAGTGGTTGAAATGGGTACTGCGGGCTAAATTTAAAATATTGTTTCTCTCGCCCATTCCTCCTCAGACTCAACGCCCACACGGGTTGTCAGATTGAGGACAACAATCTGACACAAAAGATTGACACAACAAGGACAAGCACAACTGACAATGGAAGGCGACGAACCTTACACTGTAAACTGATGAGTTGATTTATCCGCATTTTAATATGCCTGTGGTCATAGAGCTTTTTAGGTGGATGCTGAGGCTTTTTAGGTTGGGTAGAATCTGCAATCTTTGACCCAGTTCGGTTGCTGGCTTCCATGACTGCAGTATGCTGTGTTTTCTGCATACTGGCAACTCAGGCTGTCAAAATATTATTGGGTAAACTAAGTGGGCAGAATCACACCGACCAAAACAAAAACAGACATTCCGACACTGAATGCACATTTTCAGACTAACTGGCTTTAGCGTTGTTTTTTGGAAAAACAAATAGTTAACTTAGCATGTTTCCTGAATATCTGCAAATGTATTATGTTTTTTTATGCTTTAGTACGGTCAAAAAATTGCATACAGCACCTTTAAGATACTTGTGTTTCTGAATAAATCAAGCAGTAATCGATGTCCTAATATCACAATTCTGTTTTGATTTAAAGGTCAGAAGTTATAGCTTACATTAATAAAAATCACAAACATGACACTTGTAAATTTAAATAATACATACAGATTTATTCATTAATATGTATTTTTTCTAATGGATTATGAAAACCTAAATAGAAGGAGCTCTAAAAGATGTTTTTAATTTGTATAGCTCGTTTGCTTTAGACCATCTATTAATGTTAGATCCACAAATAAAATGTAAACGTTTCAACTGCATCTGTCTTTAAAAAAAAAAAAAAAAAACCGCAGATATACAGATTTATTCATTAATATGTAATATATTTTTTTTCTAATGGATTATGAAAACTTAAATACAAGGAGCTCTAAAAGATTTTTAGAAGTTTTACAGCCCTTTTGCTTTAGAGCCATCTATTAATGTTAAATCCTCAAATAAAACGTTAAGGTTTCAACTGCATATATATATATATATATATATATAAAATAATAATAAATAAATAAAAACAGCAGAGATTGATTTTATTATAGTTATTTTCAAAGCTTTCAATGTACTCTCATTAAAAAAAAAGAACTTTAATAATGTTTTCAATGTACTCTCATTAAAAATAACTTTAATACATTTTATTAGTTCTAACAAATATGTTTTTACTCAAAAACTAACCAAAATTTAAAATAATTTATCTGTAATTTCTGCACAGGTAAGACTTGGTGGTGTTTCAAATCAGAAGGAAACATATATCGTTATCAGCATCGGTTATCGGCTATCGGCCAAAATAATTTGAAAAATATCGGATATCGGCAAAAATCTAATATCTTGCATCCCTAGTCAGAACTTTTCAGCTGATCCAGATCACAAAACCTGTCTAAATGATTCATTCACTAATCCAGCTGATCCAGTTCTCCAAATGACTCAGTTTGACTCACTGACTCAGTGAACCAATCACAGCTGTTAACAGGATACTCAATGGAAGCTGGGTTGTATTTGACTACTTTTATGATGCTTTTATAGTCCGTTTTGTCTTCAGAATTTCTCCTGTGTTGCACAGAAGAAACAAAGTCACACGGGTTTGGAACGACATGAGGGTGAGTAAATGATGACAGATTTTTAATTTCTGCTTTTCATTCCATCCACAGAGGGCAGCGAAGTGCCAACTGAGATTGTCCAGCAGCGCTCAGATTTCAGTCTATTGGTTCGTAAACCATTTTGCCTGGATGTTCCTCCAAATCTGAAATCTGCTGTTTCTTCTTGACAGTTTATTCCATTACTGTGGAAATGCACTGCCAGAAAGAAGTGCCAGAGCTATGCAGGCTTCAAAAGATGAGGCAAAGTCTCAAATCTGTGTCTTTGCAGGAATAAAAAGTTGCCCAGCTTGAATTATGATCACAAACCTTCATCTCATGCTCTCATTTCTTATCGATCAGTTCATTTGTTCTTTTTGGACTTACTGTTGACAGCAAAAAAAAGAAAGAAAAGCAGACTGAAGGTTATTGTGGAGAAAGCAATCAGAGTACAGTTCAGGCCAGATTCAAACCTTGATTTCCGAGATGAGCACCAGAGCACTAACTGCTAAGCCACAGCTCCAACCTTGATTTTCAATTCTGAAAGCACCATGCATTTGAAGGTATCAGTATATATGAAACAGCTACACTTTTATATTGTCACTGGCTCTAGACTTTAACAAAGAAATTAGAAATGCATCAAGCTCTGGAACATTTTAACAGTCAAGCGTTCTGACCTTGTCTGTTGGATTCATTCGAATCAATAGTATTGACTGACCGACAGATTGCACACTTCAGTGTAACAAATTTAAGATCTCAAAATTGCAACCCTTATCTGGGGAGCCTAAAGTAAAAGAGTTTCATGTTATGTTCTTTTAAATGATTTATTGATATTGATCAGTAAACTCCGGGGGTGAAATAATGAGATTTAGTTTTTTTTGTCATTCGTCTTGCTGTGAACTCGCAGCCTTGTAGGAAACATGTGGATCTGAGGTACAGTAGCGTGCTGAGGTCATTGCATATTAACAGCTTAATTAATAGTCAATGACCTCAGCACTGCATAATTTCATACAGTTAATTTGATCTACATCTGAGAGGCCTGAATCCACTTAAAATATCCCAGGTGCCACATTTATGAAGCGGCAGAGTTCTGCGCTTTGCAGATTTGACCATTGGGCGATTTCTTTCCTGTGATGCCTTGAAATCAGAGACAAACACAAACCTCCCATTACCATATTTCTAGAAACTGCCCATCGGTCTGTCTGGATTCTATGATTCACATTTGAGAAGTAGATGAAAACCTGCTAAACAGGCATTTGTCAGCGCACACTCTTAAAGCCGGTCCCCTGAGCGGCTGTTCCACTTCAGTGGTGTTAGTTGTGGCACACTGTAGGGCTGAGGAGAGGTCTGAGAATGGGGTCAAAATGGCACGTCTGCATTACAAAAACAAATGCAGGTTTTACTGTGATGGGTTTCACACTTCTTGACTTTATTGGCTTACAGTTGAAGGAAATCAACTGTTCATTCTTAAAACTGAGGCTCCATGTGTGTTATATGGACACTGTAGATTTCAAAACACACATTTATTGATATGTTTCCATAAAAATGCTACAAATTTTGACTAGGGGGCAATGAACCTCTACATTTTCTCTTGCTAGGTACTATTTGAACAGGGTATTTTGAAGTTTGGTCACTTTGTATATATATATATATATATTTTTTTCTCTCAACTACAATCCAGCCATGAAAATAAATAAGTATAAATGTCCTCAAAGATCCATACAAGACATATTGCAATACAACTATCTCAGGAGGTGACTGTAAAGACATTCACAATGTTACAAAAGATTTCCATTTCAAATAAATGCGGTTCTTTTGATCTTTATATTCATCAAAAAATCCTGAAAAACAAAATATATCATGGTTTCCACAAAAATATTAAGCAGCACAACTGATTTCAACATTGATGAGAATAAGAATTTTTCCCCCGAGTATAACAAATCAGCATATTACAATGATTTCTGAAGGATCATGTGACACTG
>NW_015536544.1:640870-652393 GCF_001515605.1 Sinocyclocheilus anshuiensis
TGTGTTTTTCCATATAGAAGATTGCAGGCTTTGGATGAGGCTGAGTGCGCGGTGCTTGTTACTGTGGGTCTTCAGGGCATTTGTGGTTTTGCATCAGACTCTTAATGACTCTGTGAGGGTCTCGGGTTTGTGGTAATTAATGCCAGCTGCTCGTTGTTTTCAGTTATGGTGAACATAATTCGAGTTTTATATATGATCTGTAGTCATCTCTGTTGAGGATGCTTGGAAACAAGAAATTTGCAGGATGTTCCAGAAAAAAAAAAGAGTGAAGATAAAGGGAGGGGAGAGACCAAAAATGAAGGAAAGAGTAAGAAATTCAGACATTATTTATTCACATTTATTATTATTATTTTGATTATATTGTTATTTTATTTATTTATGGATTCATTCTTTTTTTTTTTTTTTTTTATTTGGTAAAAATAAGAATTTTTCCCCCGAGTATAACAAATCAGCATATTACAATGATTTCTGAAGGATCATGTGACACTGGAGAATTGATGCTGAGAATTCAGCTTTGCATCACAAGAATAAATTACATTTTTAAATATATTCAAATAGAAAACATTTATTTTTATAATATTTTGCAATATTACTGTTTTGAATGTATTTTTTATAAAATAAATGCAGACTTGGTGAGAATAGGACACATCTTTGAAAAATGTTTAAAATCTTACCAACACCAAACATTTGTATGTATTCATATGTATACATGCACAAACACACACAATATCTATGCATATCTATTTTCTGTATATAGTTTTAAAACGCATATCAGGTCAAGCTCAAAATCTTAATAGTTGAGGTTGTTGTATTTACATTGTACTAATTTTGTTGAAAAAATAGCACCTCCCATTCCTTCAGATGGGCCAATATGGATATGCAAAGCCTCCACAGACAGTATCTATCAAGCATTCATGAATCTTTGCCATGGTCACAATCTGATGATATATTCCTGTCTTTGGGATTAGGATTGAACTGTGATATAGTCTAGCTGCAGGTGAATTATTATCTTGTTCTTTATTTATTTTATTGGTCAATATTTGAGGTTTCAATGAAATAAAAATGTGTCTACATTATACTGGATAAATATTTTAGTGTGCCAAAATAATGATATTTTAACATATATAATTTATTTAATATTTAATAAATTACAGTACGTTCACTTAAAGTTAATCGCTGAAAAATTTTATACCACTTTAAAAACAATCTCAAAACGAATATACATTTTGCATGCTGTATTATAATTTTGCAATGCATAAAACTTGTGGCAATGTAAAGTTATTATTATTTTTTTTAATTTATTTCGATAAAATAGTGTAGTTTTTTCGTGGAAGATTAAATTATTATTATTATTATTTTTGTTGTTGTTGTTCAATAATTTTTTTAGTAGTTTTTGGTCAATATTTGAGGTTTCAATTAAATAAAAATGTGTGTATACTAAATATTACATTGAATAGTACAATATAAATATTATATTGTAGCAAAGTAATTTTAATATCTAATATCTGGTTTTTCTTTTAAAATCTAATCTTATATGGGTGATGCATAAATTCACTTGTAGTACCTAAATGATTGAGTTTTAGTGTTTTATTTTTTTTGTATTATTTATAAAATACTATAGAATTTCAATATTAGATATTTAATAATTATTTGCTATAACATAAAAATCTTTATTTTTGATATTAGCCTGAATTGTAATATCCATGCATCCTTATTTGAATCCCATGGTTGTTCTTTTATTTCTCAGTCCGTTCCCTTCCTGTCCTGGATTTCCCCACATTCTTTCACTTCTTTAACAGATGAGAGTGTGAGGGCCTGAACTCTGTAGCTTAAATTGTATTTCAGAAAAAGCAGCAGAGGTGGCACTGGTAATATGAAACCTGATGAAACCTTCCCTTCGCCTGCAGGAATCTATGTAGATGAGCTTTGTATAAATACAGAACAAGCTGAGGTAAATGATACACTTCTGATACCTGCAGCGTGGTAATGGCCTCGGCAGAGGTTGATTGAGCCCGCGAGGCTCTCAGTACAGTGCAGTGGCACCGAGGGATCTTTTAATAAGCCTTTCATAGGTTCTGGAGCCTCTCGGTGCTGCTACAGCACTTGCCTCACAAAAGGACCATTCGTCTCCCACATCAAATGAGCTGGGAGAGATTGCGCTTGTCCATTTGCAATATTGGAGGTTATTTATAGTTTGCAAAAGGGCCCCCTTTGGGGCTGACAGTCTCACTCCGGAGCGGAAATCATGAAGAAAAACTTTTTAACCTTTTTACAGAACTTGTGCAAGTAGAGCAAAGGTGCAGAAATCTTGACACGCTATATTGATCATCTAAAACCTGGGATTTCTATTTGCCTGAAATGAGCAGGAAAAGGGTTTCTAAGGTTTCATTTTATATTTTATTTTATTATTTATTTTATTTTTATATTACATTGGGCCTTGATGCTTATTTGGGAGAAATGGTTTGGATTATTATTTTAGTTTATTTAATTTTATTTAGTACTTTGGGGAATGGTGCATTGGATGTTGTGCTCATTTGGGAGAAATTTAATTTAATTTGATTTGATTTGATATTTGATTTTATTTTATTTGATGTTTTATTTTATTTTATTTAAATTTCATTGGGGCATGGTGCATTGGGTGCTGTGCTCATTTGGGAGACATTTTATTTTTTATTTTATTTTATTTTGGTACATTGGGGCATGGTGTATTATTTAAGAGAAATGGATTTGAATTTATTATATTGTATTAAATTAATTATATTATATTATATTGATGTTATGTTCCATTTAAATAATTTACGTTTTAAAGTTTATACTTTTGCTATATCATTAAAATGGAAATAACTGGGGGATAAAAAGTAGACGAGACTAACTGCTACATAAAAACTCATTATACTGACTATTATACTGATATTACTGTGTTCCAAGAGCTTCTAAACCCGTTGCGGAGTCTCTGAATCTGAAAGACATCCTGATGGGCAAGACCTGTGTGTTCAACACTGAAACAATTACTTTAATAAGTGTTGGTGTTTCTAAGCTAAAGCTCAATATGATTGTCAAATGAGTTGTTTGTAGCATTGAAGGATCTTTCATTATTGACATCAATCTTCTGCTGCAGCTCTAATATACAATCTCCTGACTTTTAATTAAGACTTTAATTTCAGCAATAAACCCAATCATAAAATTCAAAATTGGTTTTATAGCCCTGGAGATGAATTAGAAAGCAGTGGAAGAATGAGCTCTTGGAGGCTTTTTATCATGTCGAGAGTGCAGACAATCGGAGTTGTGATTTGACAGGATCGTTGTGATGAGCATTCAGAACCATTAATGCTGCTATAATTAGATATGCCATGCAGTGTTTTGAATATTTTAGCTTTTGAGTTTGCTGCAATTTATGAAAATGTTAATGGGATTGGTTTTTCACAAGGGACTACAGTATAAGCATTCCTCTCACATTTTACAAGGAAAATAACTGTGTGAATACAAAGTTATTGTGCACTATTCTGGTTGCTAGGGCATTCTGGCTGGTTGCTAGGTGGTTGCTTATTAGTCTTATTGAAATAGCACAGGTCCTTCCTTGAATGTACACACACACACACACACACACACACTACTGGTCAAAAACTTAAAATAATTAAGATTTATTAATGTTTTTGAAAAGAAAAAAGTATTTTATGCTCACCCATTTTTTTGACAGAAAAATAAAAACTGTAATATTGTGAAATATTATTACAATTCAGAATAATTGGTTTCTATTTGAATATTTTTTTAAATGTTTAATACCAAAAGTATGTAAATGTTTTTACCAAAAGTATGTATGTATGTGTTTATGTATTTGTTTATTTAATTTTTTATTGATGAATTTTCAGCATCATTGCTCCTGTCTAGTGTCACATGATCCTTCAGAAATCATTCTAAAATGATGATTTGCTGATCAAGAAACATTTCTAATTACCATATTCATATTTTTCTTATTATTAATGGTGAAAACAGTTTGTGCTGCTTAATATTTTCGTGGATGCATTACCATTCAAAAATCTGGGGAAATTACTGTTGTCACGGTCGGCTCGCAAGCCACGACAAAGGAGACAACACATTGGATCATAATAAAAAAAGGAATAACATTTATTAAAGTAAGATTAAATTAGAAAAGAACGGGACGAAAAACAGCACGAGGAAAGAAAGCGAACGCATCGCAACTGAATGTAACTGCTTAAATCTGCCAACATCAGCTCTAACACAGGTGTAAGTCCTCAGCCATAATGACGTCACTCACCCTAACTCCATCCTGCAAAACAAACAATGGAAAAACACACAACCAACAAATATGGCCCATACTGGGTTCATAACACCCTCCCCCATAGAAAAGGGTGTCCATTTATGAATCCCAACCTAACCCTTCACCCGATAACCTCCACATACTGGAGAGCACCCACCATTCTGTCATACTCCCAATGCCCTCAGCAACTACGGGCCCTGTAGAAGCAATTTAAGAGAATCAAAGAGTAAAACAAAACATGGACAAATCAACAGCTAAGAGGAGTAAGGAGCTCTAGACCACATTGTCAGTTCCTTTGATGTGTCGGATATCAAGGGCATATGATTGCAGAAAGAGGCACCAACGAGTCAATCGCTGGTTTGGGCACCTTAAAGAGGGTAAATAAATGAGTGGATTATGGTCGGTATACACGACCAATGGGTCTGACATGGATCCCACATACACCTCAAAATTTTGCAGGTCCCAAATCAAAGCTAATACCTCCTTCTCAACCACAGAATAATTTAACTGATAAGAAGAAAACTTTTTAGAGAACTAGCTAACTGGACTGTGAATGCCTGTATCATCGGCCTGTAACAGTACAGCTCCTGCACCCACGTTGCTAGCATCCACACACAACCTAAAAGGGCGATCAAATCGGGGAGCTGCTAACACGGGAGCAGAAATGAGCAATGATTTAGCTGCCTCAAAGGCTTCCTGACAGACAGATATCCAGACAAAAGCTGCTTTTGCTTTCAGCAAATCAGTGAGTGGGGCTACTACTGTAGAAAAATTCCTACAAAATCCCCGATAGTAACCCACTAACCCTAAAAAACGCATCAACTCCTCCTTCGTAGTAGGAGAAGGAAATCGATCGATGGCCTCAACCTTGGCCCAAACTGGCCGCACACAGCCAGTAAGCCACGGTGGCCTTGGCGAACTCACATTTGGCCAAATTTACCGTCAGACCAGCCTCTCCAAAACGAGCAAACAGGTCTGCAATACGACTCAAGTGTTGGTCCCATGAATCACTGAAAACCACCACATCGTCTAAATAAACCGCGACTCCCTCCAACCCAAAAACAACACTATTCTTAAGTAATTTCTTAAGGGGCCAAAACTCATAACATTATAAGAAAATAACCCCTCAGATGTAATAAAGGCAGAAATCTCTTGAGCTCTTTGGGTCAACGGAACCTGCCAATAGCCCTTGAGCAGATCAAATTTACTAACAAATCACATAACAGTGAGCAAATAAATACCACCTGATTTTGATCTAGGCAACGGGCCTACACAATCGATAATCCGATGCTCAAATGGTGGACTGACAGCCAGAATAGGAAACAATGGGGCAGGTTTGATCGTCTGATTTGGCTAGCCTGTTAATTGACAAGTATGACATGTCTTGATGTACTTTGACACATCTTTCTTCAATTTCGGCCAAAAAAAATGATGAAGGATTCTGTCATAGGTCTTTTTAACCCCTAAGTGACCTGCAAGTTCATCATGAGAAATCTTCAACACAAGTGAGCGTTACTTCTCTGGGACTACCACTTGTATAATAGAATCCCCTGCAAAGTCACTACCATGTGAAATTAGAGGTCTGCACGGGCTTTAAAGTGAAGCCCCCCCCCCCCAATGAAAGTAGCCTGTCGAAGCTATTTTACTAATAAAAGTTTCTGTACTGTGTTGTCGTGTGCTATAATGTGTGTGCGTGCGTTTATGAAAGCAGCGTAGCCTTCATATAGTTTTAGTTTAGCTATAAACCCGACCCGAAACCCGAAAGTAAATTTACTAACAAATTTCGCAAACCCAACTTGTTCAACACAATCCTCAATACGAGGAAGCAGAAATGAGTCTGGCTTAGTCACTTTATTTATTTTCCGATAGTCGGTGCAAAACCGATAAGTTCCATCAGGCTTATTTACAAGCAAGCAGGGGGATGCCCAGCCAGAAGATGATGGTCGTGCAATGTCGTTTTCCAGCATATACTGAACTTCAGCCTTAAGATGCAGGAGTTTATTTGGGGACATCCGATATAAATGCTGGCGAATGGGCTCAGCATCCCCAACGTCAATATCGTGCTCCAACCAGTGCGTACGTGAAGGTACATCACCAAATAAAGAGACATGACAGTTAATAAGAGCAATCAAGTCAGCACATTTACTCTCTGGCAAATGGGCCAACATTTTATGCACATTTTTAAGAGTCTCTGAATTTTTAAGACATCCCAACAGTACCGTATCCCTTTGGAAAAGAAACTCCATCAATTTCCTCCTCCAAAAGAATAGGTGAAATACTCTCAACTATCAATACAGGCTTCACCTCAATCTTGGCGTCTAATGCTTTGTGAGAACGGCAATAATAGGGCTTCAACAAATTAATATGACACAATTGTGTTGACTTCCTTCTTTCTGGGGTGGCAATCAAATAGTTTAAATCAGTAACTTGCTTTAGCACCATAAAAGGACCGGTATACTGAGCTGTGAGTCCTCCACAGGGAACAGAGCCAACACTTGATTGCCGGGCATAAATTGTCGTTTCTCAGTTCGCCGATCATAAAGTGACTTGATACTCCTCTGCGAAGAACACAATTGTTCGTTTTCCATCTTACCTGCTTCATACAATCTACGCTTAAAGTCATTCACGTAACTTATCAAATTTTTGGGTGGTGTACTTTCAGTCCAGTTATCGCGGAGCACAGCCAGTGGGCCCCGAACAGTATGCTCAAACACCAAATCATTAGGACTGAACCCAGTACTTTCCTGACATACCTCACGTGCTGACAACATCAACCACGGCAATCCCTCCTCCCAATCCCCCTCCATCTCCGTACAATACAATAAGGACTTGAGCGTCTGATGGAAATGCTCCAAAGCCCCCTGGCTTTGGGCGTGATAAGGACTAGCTTTATTGTGCTTAATGTGCAGCAGCTTCAAGACCTGAGAAAACAAGTGAGAGGTAAAATTAGAACCCTGATGACTCGTGGAATCCACTTCCTCACCAACATTCCATCCTGTAAGATATAACCATGAGCAACATGTCTAATTTCATCAGACGACATCACACTCTCAAAAAGTTTGTAGAGAGAAGAATCAAGTTGCTGCTCCTGTATCAATTCTGAAAGGGAAACAGAAAAATCACCAGGCAAAGAAAATGTTGATCTTACTACAGCAGAATCAGAGGACAGCTTTGGTTGTGCAGAGGCCATGGATCGAGTCACAGCACCTGCCGTGAATACCTCTGGAAAATTCTTATTGCTCTCATCAGGACCTGGGAGAGGAAAAGCTGAGACCACCGGAGGTGAAAAGGTATCAGGCCAAACCCTGTCTCCCGCCAAATTATTTCCCTTTATTATATCCACACCCTCCACTGGCAAAGAAGGACGCACACCGACCACCACCTCTCCACTCACAAGTTGAGATGATAACATTATTTTGTGTAAAGGAACAGACTAGACATTTAACCCAATTCCTTTAATAAGCACACTAGTACCAGTGTCACTCAAAGATGAAAATGGCAACACATCCTGCAAAATAAAGGACTCCGACGCTCCCGTGTCCCTCAATATCGTCACTGGAACTTTTGTCTCTTTACCAACAATCGACACATGCCCACAGGCAATAGAAGGTGCATAATCTCCATCTTTTATGGGGTTCACTGCTGTGGGAAATCCCTCACAAGAGGAGTTAACAGGATTTAACACCGGTGCCACAAGGACAGCTGGCTTAACATGAGGAGCCTTTCCCCCTTTAGTCTTAGCTTTTAGTACAGGGCACTCATTCTTCCAGTGCAGTGGCCTTTACCATGGCAGTAATTACAGATCAGAGATGCAAATTACCAGCAGTGTCAAACGTTTGAGAAGCACCCTGACCAGCATCACCTGAGCCGTTATTTAGTCCACCACCTCTTATTATGTCTAAACGGTATTTTTGCAGCTCAATATTGGTCTGTTAATTTCTAGTTTTTTCACACTCTACTTCCAATTTCACACGCTCCTGCTCAATCTGTAACAACAATAACCGTTCCTGCTGCTCAAAAATTAAAGAGCTAACCTGAGGTTTAACTTGACCGGCAGTAGCTGGCATTTCAAACAATATACACTGTTCTATCAGTTTTGTTTTAAGTGTTTCTCTAACGGTACTATCCTTTACCCTTCTATCTCCAATCTCAATTCCATAATTATCCACAACTGTGAATAATTGATCTTTTGTACACGAATCAAGCAACGCTTCACAAGAAGAGCTAATAAAATCTTCAACTAGATTAGACATGCTTCCACCTTAAATATAGGCCTACGTTACAAATAGAAGGTGTGTTTTACAAACCCCAGCTGGAGGAATAACAAGTTCCCTCTCCCTATCTGTAAAGAAAAACCTAACTCAACCCTAATCTTCGTGTGGTTACTGGTGAGGGGTATTTAAGCACTAACTCCTGCTGGTACGAAGAAAAGCAACCAACACGCTGGCGACTCACTCATATCACGGATATGCTCCCGAGACAACTGCTCTACTCACGGTCACCAACTCTGCACAATCTTCGGAATGCCAAAAACGGAAATGAAACCGAGCTTTCACCACTGATTTCGCAGTGATCGTATGGAGGGGATAGGCCGCAGGGTACCGAGTCGATGCACACATAACAGTGAGCAAATAAATACCACCTGATTTTGATCTAGACAACAGGCCTACACAATCAATAATCAGATGCTCAAATGGTGGACTGACAGCCGGAATAGGAAACAATGGGGCAGGTTTGATCGTCTGATTTGACTTGCCTGTTAGTTGACAAGTATGACATGTCTTGATGTACTTTGACACATCTTCCTTCAATTTCGGCCAAAAATAATTAAATGATGAAGGATTCTGTCATAGGTCTTTTTAAGCCCTAAGTGACCTGCAAGGTCATCATGAGAAATCTTCAACACAAGTGAGCGATACTTCTCTGGCACTACCACTTGTATCCCATTATATATATTGACATCCACACCCTCCACTGGCAAAGAGGGACGCACACTAACCACCACCTCTCCACTCACAAGTTGAGATGATAACATTATTTTGTGTAAAGGAACAGACAAGACATTTAACCCAATTCCTTTAATAAGCACACTAGTACCAGTGTCACTCAAAGATGAAAATGGCAACATATCCTGCAAAATAAAGGACTCCGACGCTCCCGTGTCCCTCAATATCGTCACTGGAACTTTTGTCTCTTTACCAACAATCGACACATGCCCACAGGCAATAGAAGGTGCATAATCTCCATCTTTTATGGGGTTCACTGCTGTGGGAAATCCCTCACAAGAGGAGTTAACAGGATTTAACACCGGTGCCACAAGGACAGCTGGCTTAACATGAGGAGCCTTTCCCCCTTTAGTCTTAGCTTTTAGTACAGGGCACTCATTCTTCCAGTGCAGTGGCCTTTACCATGGCAGTAATTACAGATCAGAGATGCAAATTACCAGCAGTGTCAAACGTTTGAGAAGCACCCTGACCAGCATCACCTGAGCCGTTATTTAGTCCACCACCTCTTATTATGTCTAAACGGTATTTTTGCAGCTCAATATTGGTCTGTTAATTTCTAGTTTTTTCACACTCTACTTCCAATTTCACACGCTCCTGCTCAATCTGTAACAACAATAACCGTTCCTGCTGCTCAAAAATTAAAGAGCTAACCTGAGGTTTAACTTGACCGGCAGTAGCTGGCATTTCAAACAATATACACTGTTCTATCAGTTTTGTTTTAAGTGTTTCTCTAACGGTACTATCCTTTACCCTTCTATCTCCAATCTCAATTCCATAATTATCCACAACTGTGAATAATTGATCTTTTGTACACGAATCAAGCAACGCTTCACAAGAAGAGCTAATAAAATCTTCAACTAGATTAGACATGCTTCCACCTTAAATATAGGCCTACGTTACAAATAGAAGGTGTGTTTTACAAACCCCAGCTGGAGGAATAACAAGTTCCCTCTCCCTATCTGTAAAGAAAAACCTAACTCAACCCTAATCTTCGTGTGGTTACTGGTGAGGGGTATTTAAGCACTAACTCCTGCTGGTACGAAGAAAAGCAACCAACACGCTGGCGACTCACTCATATCACGGATATGCTCCCGAGACAACTGCTCTACTCACGGTCACCACACAAAAATAAAAAAAAATTACATTATACCACTCATTCCAAAGGGAACGAGCAGCTACACCTAACAAGGGAACACCAATACTATTCAAAATTCCCCCCACAATAGGATTAGCAAAAATCACTTACCCTCTTTAACCCACATAGAGAGACCGCCAACTATGGACACCAGCAATTCATTGCATTCCGTCCTTGAAACAAACAAATCCAACGCGTATTTCCTTCCTTCAAAATGATGCATAAAACACCCCAAACAATAGCGCTACCACAACAATCGCTCTTCCAAATTTACCTTCGGTTAATCAGCATGCTGAATTTCCTTACAAAATAACCGAACGCAAACAAAAACAAAGCGCTTTCAGCATGCCGAATTTCCTTACAAAATAACCGAACGTAAAACAAAAACAAAGCACTTTCAAATCATGTCAAAAAACAACAGGATTTTTCAAAAATGAAAAGACGAGCCCCCATTTGTCACGGCCGGCTCGCAAGCCGCGACAAAGAAGGAGACAACACGTTGGATCATAATAAAAAAAGGAATAACATTTATTAAAGTAAGATTAAATTAGAAAAGAACAGGACGAGGAAGGAAAGCGAGCGCATCGCAACTGAATGTAACTGCTTAAATCTGCCAGCATCAGCACTAACACAGGTGTAAGTCCTCAGCCATAATGACGTCACTCACCCTAACTCCATCCTGCAAAACAAACAAAGGAATCATTGTACACATGGGGTACATTTTTACTCACGTGTTCACCAAACCCATCTTGAGTGTTTGCTGCTAAAAAGCGAATTTTTTAGTTTCATCTGACCATAGAAGCCAGTCCCATTTGAAGTTCCAGTCGTGTCTGATAACTGAATATGCTGGAGTTTGTTTTTGGATGAGCTAGGAGAATTTTTCTTGAAACCCTCCCAAACAACATGTGGTGATGTAGGTGCCGTTTGACAATTTTTTAAAAGGTTTTCTGACCCCGAGACTCAACTATTTTCTGCAATTCTCCAGCTCTGGTCCTTGGAGAGTCTTTAGCCACTCAAACTCTCCTTCTCACCATGCATTAGGACGATATAGACACATGTCCTCTTCCAGGCAGATTCATAACATTTTCTGTTGATTGGAAATT
>NW_015536544.1:652719-660094 GCF_001515605.1 Sinocyclocheilus anshuiensis
TGTAGGTGCTGTTTGACAATTTTTTTTTAAGGTTTTCTGACCCCGAGACTGAACTATTTTCTGCAATTCTCCAGCTGTGGTCCTTGGAGAGTCTTTAGCCACTCAAACTCTCCTCCTCGCCGTGCATTAGGACGATACAGACACATGTCCTCTTCCAGGCAGATTTGTAACATTGTCTGTTGATTGGAAATTCTTAATTATTGCCCTGATAGTAGAAATGGGAATTTTCACTGCTCTAGCTCTTTTCTTAAAGCCACTTCACTAATTTGTGAAGCTCAATTATCTTTTGCTGCACATCAGAAATATATTCTTTGGTTTTTCTCATTGTGATGGATGATTAAGGGAATTTGGGCTTTGTTTTCCCTCCTATTTATATTTCTGTGAAACAGGAAGCCATGGCTGGATAATTTCATGTTCATAATCACCCTGGAGTACTCAAAATTGTGAATATGAATAGGAATATACTTCAGAGATATTTTACTCATAAGAAGTTCTACGGGTGCCAATAATTATGTCCAATGTGTATTAGAGAAAAACATTTATTTCATAATGATATTTCCCGGTTTCCTGCAAAATATTAAGTAGCAAAAACTGTTTTCGACATTGATAATAAGAACCATTATTAATAATATTAATAATTATTAATAATTGAGTACCAAATCAGTGTATTCGATTTTTAAATAAATTAAATAAATAAATTGTAATAATACTACACAAATAATAATGTAATAATACACAAAATGTTGTTTATTTTTATTTTTCATTTATTTATTTTAAACAAATAATTGCAGCCCTGGTGAGCATAAGAGACTTCTTTCAATGACACTAAACAAATCTTAATTGTTCCAAACTTTTGACCACAAGTGTACTTCAAACTGTCTTGAAAATGTATGTTGGTGCAGCAGTGGGTGTAAACCGCTAGTTTCCATCCGTGTTGAATGTAATTGATCAGGCAGAGTGCTACAGTGAGGCATAGAGATTCTCCAATCCAATCTGTGTGAGTCATACCAACGTGATCTCGTCTCCCAGACACTCATAAGCCCATATCAAGAGGTAAATGCTGTAAATGCCAGCTGCCCTCAGCTGCCCTCAGTCCAAATGTGTAATTTTGCTTCAGATTACAACTCATCAGTGAGTGAGAATGCGACAAGTTTTACTGTGAACCGCACCCTTAATTCCCATTTGAAAGTAACCACCTCAAGGCAGGAGATGAGAGGAGCGCTCAACACCGCCTCACAAAACGCTCTGTGATGTGATGCTGTATGGTCCAGGGACCGTGTTGCATAAAATGAGTTTAAAGCACCTAGAACGTTGTAGCCAGCAGCGCACGTTCGTTTCCTCTCGCAGACACGCGTCAGGTTTCTGCCCTAACAATTTCTTGTTAACAAAAGCTTATCATACATCCTATACATGGTGAATTTGTAAAGACCATGTTGAGGGTGACAGGCAGCCGCTGAAATCACTCACGGACATTTTCTGTGCCAGGCAAGCAGCATCTTTTTTTCCTTCCTCGAGGGGAAGCATGAATACTTGTGCAAACGCCTGAATCTAAATCATAGATGGCCAGAAAGGTATTAAATATTAATCACACAAAGGTGGTCAGAGGACAGAGTGAATGGGGTAAATATTAGATGAAGATGGATTACTTCATCTTTCTCTTAGCCATAGGAAGGATAAATTTTTTAGGGAAAAAAAATAGCAGTTAAATATAAGAAATTATAATTAAAAAGAAACTAATATAACAAATTTCCTGTAGTTTATGGACTTAATCTTGTAAAATGCTCTACACTGATTCCTTTCTCCTTCATAAAGTAATGCTAAAATTCAGAGTGTACATTTCTAATATTATATAATATTAGTTTATGGACTTAATCTTAATTGCAGCATGCTCTGATTCCTTTCTCATTCATAAAGTAATAATGCTAAAAATGTAGAATGATAAAATAAAATGTAAATTTCTAAATATAGATTATTTAAAAAAATATATATTGCAATTTATATTATATCAAATATATTTAAATATAGAACATTATCGTTAACAATGAAATAATATAACAATTTTCATGCACTTTATGGACTTAATCTTACATATGTAGCATGCTCTGATGCCCTTCAGTCATATTTTTAGATGACAGTGTATTTTGCTCATGGGTGATGGCCTTTTTTTGCATTTTGATGGCAATCAGCAATTATTTCTTTGAAAAGCACAAAATGTACCCACCTGACAGATACTGAAAGCCCTGAGAAATCACACTTGTCAGTTCTAGGCTCTTTAAAACCTAAAAAAAGAGAAAGTTCTCAGTCTGTTCTGATAGGGATAGGCTAAACACAAATAATAAAATGAAACAATTTGATGCATCCCACTATGATGGGTCGCCATTAGGGTCCTGAATAAAAACAAATTGAGAACCACTATATTAAATATAAAGTATGTGCCCCTCCCCTGTCAATCATATTGATTTATTTTTGGCATTTTCTTTTTTTCTTTTTCGACCCCGCTCATCTTCCCAAATATTTTCATTAAAATCGTCCTGTCTCAAAGTGTTCCCATATGCTTGTGATTTCCTTTCATCTTCGGTTTCCATTTGTTTATTCAACTTCAGAGAGTGGGAGACAGATAATGGAGAAGGCGGGAAAAAGAGAACATAGAAGAGGGGAAGAAAAATCTCCCATTCATTTCTCAGCAGATTAATTGACAATGTGCCTGGTGTGATGAAAAAGCAAGATGTTTCTCATAGTTTGATAATGCGTGCGGAGCCGGGCTGAAATTGGCGCCTCCCACGCCTGCGTGCCGGATTAACTAGACCTGATAAGAGCGAGCAGCGCTGGGACTCCTGCTCCCATGTCTATCAGATGCAGTGCCACACTTAGCGACAGCACTGAGAGGACTCACAAGCTTTTGTTTAAAATATGGGATTTTTAGCCTTTCTATTTATAGGACAGAGGGAGAAGAGGAGGAAAGGGATCGGTTCATGTTGAGCCAACAGGTTTTTTTATTTCATGAGCATGTGCTCTATACGGTTGAGGCTCCAACTGCTAAGCATTTGTGCTGAAACAAACCTGTATTTAGTCCAGTTTGCATTCTTTGCTGACTTTTGTTGAATTTAGGAGGCCAAGGTGACGTGGGCCACTACTTTTGGATTAAAACATCAGATAAATGACAACTTAAGTACTATATATATATTAAATAGAATATTAATATATTTAAATTGAATATTAATATATATTTGAAATAAAATAAACATAAAATGTAAAAGATAATTATTTTAAATAAAATATTTTAAAAATAAATTTTTTTTATTTTCATTTATTTTAATTCATTCTAATTCAAATGCCAAAAAATGAACCTGAAATAAAAATGATGAAAAAATGATGAAAAAATGCAACAAAATTACTACAAATGTAACAATCATTTAAATAAAAATCTAAAAAAAATAAAAACTAATTCAAACTATTAATAAAAACTATAATAATATCTCAAAACAAATTAATATACAATACATATACACAAATATGTATGTTTGTAATTTTATATAAATTATTTAAAGAAAAACAAGTCGTTTTAATAGGGCTGTCATTACGATATTAAATCACAATTAATGGTAGAAATATTTGTAGTTATCACATTCAATTTCTTTTCAAAGAGAAAGAACTAAATAATGTCAATTTCAGTTTTTAATGAAATAAAATGCTAAATGAATTCAAAATAACAAATGAATATAGTATATAATTATAGATAATATAAATAATGCGTTTAATATCAATTATTTTAAAACTATTACAAAAATAATATAATAAAATTACAAATTAACTAACTTCTAGTAGTTTATGGACTTTTGATATGTGTAACATTCCCTTGTCGTTAATAAAGATTATAAAAATGTTCTAAATTATTATTAAAAATTAAATAATATATTTTTGTTTCCTGCAAATTATGGAGTGAATCTTACATTATTACTATTATTTTATAAAAATATTATTTATTTATATTTTTGAATAAATCTTTTGATGTCAGTACATGGTTTTCATACTAGAATTGGTGATATTTGCCCATGTAACCATGAAATCAAATGTTATTAGAAAGTTGTCAGCTGTTTTAACTGCTGCAGGCATCAAACTATTATAATGTTCAGTATGAAAAATGTACATTCATTTTGAGATGTGCTAAAGATTACATTTGGACAGTGGTATTAAATTATTAGTGTTTTTATATGTTAAATTTAAATTAGTGTTAGATGATAGCAAAAGTAATCTAGATACAAAAGAAAATGAGCATGAACAGATTTATATAGACCAAAAATATCTAATAGCGGCCAATAAGGTACTGATATATCATGACTCTTTAATTGATTGATTGATTTATTTTCTTTTTAAGTAGGAATGTTGTTCCAGGGCCAATAAAAGACAGTTGAATCCAGGAACGCATCCTGATTCATTCAAGGACGCCATGCATATTGTAATCAACTAAATCACACTGTACTTCTGTAAACATTTCTTGTTCCGTTTGTCATCATAAGCAGCATTGCTTTGTTATGCTAGCTTACAGCCAGTTTAAGACAAATAATGGCCTGTTTGATCTCATTAAGCTTGGATTGTCCAGAGGCACAGAGCATGTCAGATGAATGCTACTTTCTTTCTATTGATTTTGAGAGAAAATCCAATAAAAATGAGTGTTGTTCCACTTACCAACCGCACTCGTACAGTTTACCTCAGCAGAAAGAACAGGGGTTTAATATTTTTCCTTGAAACAACACCTTTCCCTGAACCTGTTCTTTAAAGCATGTTAAATTTTGCATTTGCCTCTAATGAGGGTGAAAAGTGCTGATATGGCTGAAATACACTGACATTTCTCTGTTCCGGATTAGTTTAAGACATCAGTGCTCTGAAAAGAGATCAAATATTTATTTTATATGTAATATATACGGTAATGTCCTCTTAAGTGAGTGTGCTGAACTCGCTCCCTAATGAGGGTGAAAAGAGGAAGTCAGTGTGATATAATAGACTTAACTGAAGGACTATCCTGCCTCTGGAGCTTTTATAATTAATAATCCATTTGAATAAAAAGAGATCAGTAGATATGTACAGTGTTCTGAACAATACAATCGGTTAACAGTGTGGATACGAAATGGTTATCTGCTTCATATGTGAAATGCTCATTATAGTATTACATTTAACCGACTGTAGCTATAATTCTTTTACCGCATACAGGAAATGGATAGTGCATTTCAGTTTAATTATTCTACTGTGTGTGTGTAATATATAAATGTTTCCAATATTATGATTTTACTAATATGGTATATCGGTGTCAGTCAACAGGATATTCCTAGGATTAAACATTAAACATTATGGTAAAACTTTTACTGTAATGTTGAATGTCTTACTGGTTTCATTCCCAGAAATTGAATAAAATAAAACCAAAAAAACTATAAACTAAACTAAACTAAACTAAATTAAATTAAACTAAATTAAATTAAATTAAATTAAATTAAATTAAATTAAATTAAATTAAATTAAATTAAGGCAGTGATACTGGTCTTTATTCATAATTCATAATAAAAAGTTGCCAAATAAAACATATAATAAAGTATAATATATTCAAATATAATATAATAGATAAACATTTCAAATATACCACCTTTTCGGTTATAATGAAAATTGTACTGGTTTTAATGGAAACTGTAATGGCGCCTGTTGGTATTTAGTTGGTATTTACATTTAGTTCCCACTGTAAGTGAACCTTAGTTCCCAGGTCATCTACAAAATCGATTAAAATGCTGATAAATTCAAGAAAAGGTGAGACATAAACACATGAAAGTATGATTGAAATGTTAAAAAGTAATAATAAAATAAATAAAACACGTTTATTCTGTGGCACCTAAAAAAATTATTTGGCGCCTAAAATTTGTTCTTATAGGAGCCAATGGCTCCTTACTCGATTTTTTTGTTTGGAGCCCTGGGTTTAGGGATCAAGGGGTTGAGATGGGTTAGGTTTAGGTATATGTAAGGTGGGAGGAGTTGGATCTGGATCCAACCACGCCCCCTGGATCTTGTGTTCTGCAGTGAGGACCATCTCAAAAAAAGCATAATGAGGTCATTTACATAAAAAGGAGGTGTGGTTGCTTCAAAAAGTTTCGCTTTAATATGGCACAGCTTTATTTGAGTGCATTTAGTAACTGAGTTGCAGGTGGTTATTGAATAAGATGAAGGTTTTTTTGGGCTGAAATACCACATGCAAAACTGGTCCTGGAGTTAGAAGAAATTTAAATAGACTTCTTTTTTTGACCTCTATGAAACCATTTCTCACATTGTGATATCCTGTCATAGGAGGAATGCGTGCTGATTGTGTTGAATATTTTATGTTTGTGAGTGTTGTTTGCCAGCCAGTGGAATAAATGTGTCTACAGACACATGATCTAAAGTATGGCTCTGCCCTAATTGATCACATTCGCATGCCTGCTTGGATGCTGTTCAACAGGAATGCGACAAGCAATGGCAAATCTGGGGCATATTAACAGGCAAATACATCTTCACCCAAGACACCCTCTCAATATTCTCCCACTCTCTGTAACCAATCCTTTTTTTATTCAGAAGATATTTGATTCACAAAGGATTTGCAGTGTTACTTTTGGTATGATGATGTCTTTAATGTAGTATCCAAGGTTGTTACGACGATAAAAATAAAACGGCAACTGCGGTGTGGGGAAAACATAACAGAAAATCAGGGCATTCTGTGTTCCATTTGTTGATTTAATCTCATGTTGTTTTTACACTTAGCACATTTGCTGGAGTCTGAATCTGAATTTGATTGGCATACATCCCTCTACCCCCGCTGGTCTGCTTTCACTATGTTATATTGTGTGAAGAATGCAGTGAAGACCACAGGAAGATGTTTAACACTGCTGTCAGGTCACAAAACTTGAAATCTACAGTTCACTTTGCTTTCAGATTTGTTTATTGGCTGTTCCTGGGAAATTTTTAAGGACATTAATTGGTGATAATTGGTATAATTATACAAAAATAAAACATAAAAATAATAAATATAGCCATATCGGTAATATCATATAATGATACCAATAATTATTTTCATGTTATAGCTGATAACTGCTAAATGACTGATAGTAACATTCTGTAATATTTTTTCTTAAAGGGGTCATATGATGCTTTTTTAAAGATCATTATTTTGTGTATTTGGTGTAACAGAATTAACAGAATTGCTTTAATGTTCAAAAAACACATTATTTTTAAAATACTGTACATTATTGTAGGTCCTCTATGCCCCGCCTCTCTCAAACACTTTGTTTTCTACAAAGTCCCTCCTTCCGACAAGCGCAGTCTGCTCTGATTGGCCAGCTGACCCAGTGCATTGTGATTGGCC
>NW_015536544.1:661170-665191 GCF_001515605.1 Sinocyclocheilus anshuiensis
CACGAACAGCTTGTAACACTCCAAAGAGAAAGGAAAACTTGAAATCGCATCATATGACCCCTTTAATAAATGAAACATGAAATGCTGAAAAATCAAATCAAACATTTAAAAAGCTACAAATGATTTTAGGAATCATAACATTATTATGTACAGAATGAAAAATGGATATAGATATTTTGATATTTGATACATTTAAGATTACATTTAATGGTTTAATCTATCTACATTTTTGGGGATATAGATATGTAATATATGATAATAATATAATATAATAAATATAAGATATTATAATATAATATAGTGTGTGTGCGTATTTATTCATATAATAAATCAGCATATTAGAATGACTTCTGAAGATTCATGTGACACAGAAGACGAGTAATGGCTGATGAAAATTCAGCTTTGCATCACAGGAATAAATTATATTTAAATTGCGATAATATTTCACAATATACATTTTTTTTCTGTATTTTTTATCAAATAAATGCAGCCTTGATGAGCATAAGAGACTTCTTTAAAAAAAAAGAAAAATCTTAAAAATCTTACTGATCCTAAACTTTTGAATGGCTGTGTGTGTGTGTGTGTGTGTGTGTGTGTGTGTGTGTATATATATATATGTATATATATATATTGTGTCCTCTTTTGGAAGGCCAAACAAAGTAGTTTCGCTTTCACAACGAAACACACAGCGTCTCCATGACATGGCAGCGAGGCAACAATACTACAGCGAGAATCAAAGTTACGCCTTCTTTCTTTCCGTGAACATTTGGGCGGTGTTATGCAAATCTTCCCACATCGTGACGTAGACATGTGGGGGCGTGTTTAAACAAGGTGTTTTAGGAGGACGTGGACAACTTTTAACTTTTTTAAAGAATATCTCTTTGGGTTTGAGACGTTAGTCTTTGCAACTTTAGGGATCTTATCTATGCACGAACAACTTGTAACACTCCAAAGAGAAAGGAAAACTTGAAATCGCATCATATGACCCCTTTAAATGTTATAGTTGTTGGATAGAAATTTTGCGTGTTCCATGAAAATAGCACATTTTAGCCCTCTTCACTTTAGTTAGAACAAAACAAAACAAAGTGATCAGGATCTGTTGGCTAGTATCAAACTTGTTATTTTATAAGTTTGTTAACATCCCATTTGCTCAGTCCTGTGTGTCTGCAGTTTACCTAGCTGGCTACTTACATAGAAGATGAATTCGCATTAGCCTGTTCGTTTCTTTTGGCTTCAATGGGCAGCTTTTAAGTTTACAAGGTTTATTTAACTGGGCTTTATTATCTCCATTACCAGCGTCATGAAAGGTTGTCAGCATTCTCTTAAGGATGAACTTGAACTTGAAAATGAGCAGCTAATTTTCACAGTTTGATTTGTGTGTCTTTAATAAGGGAGACTTAAAAATGCATCTGTTGTTCAATTAAAGTCAGCGAATTCAAAGGGCTTTTTGAACGCTGAGCTTTGAAGGCGAGGAATGCTTAGTAATTTCATTTATGTTCCCTTTTATTAAGTATTTACTTCCTTGTGATTAAATTGTGTATAAGAGTGTCATTCCGATTTCCCTCAAACATGAAATCTTTGTTCATTTTGGAGGAGCAGTTAGCGTCAAATCATCTCTCAGAGCTGTTAAGCTTCACTTAAGAACATTTGAGATTTCTCTGACACCTCTCATCCTCACATTCAGCCGTGGATCTTTCCGGATTGGTGTCCTGCTGAACTCAGAGCGGCTCTCATGACATTTGGCAATCTGCAGTCCTTCAAGTGTGGGAGTGTAACAGCAGGACCCTTTAAGTAAAATAACACCCCCTAGATTCCAGATCAGGGCTTAATACAAGCATTAACCTAATGCTGAAAGCATCCCACTTAAGACCCAATGGCCGTACAGTCTTAATTGTGCTCATGGAATCTGGGCGGATTTCCATTTTGTTTTATCCCGGTTTGTTTGTGTTTATGCCCGACTCTGGGCATAAGAAAAGAGGAGATGCTAAGTGAAAAAACGGATTGAAAGGCTAGTGAGTTAAATGAACCAAGTCGTGTCAAAGGTGTGCAGTGCTCTTGACTCACAGCAGGTGGTTTCCTGACAGAGAAGTGTCTTTGATTAAGGGATCTTGGTGACAGAGTGAAGAAACTCAGTGGCATGGCAACCCAATCCATCATATAAGATCTTAAAGATGCATATCAAAGTAAGGTATAGTGCCATTCAAAAGTTTGGGGCCTGTAAGATTCTTTTATTTATAAGAAATTAATACTTTTATCCAGTAAGGATGCTTTAAATTGATCAAAAGTGACAGTAAAGACATTTATAATGTTACAAACATATTTTTATTTCAGATAAATGCTATTCTTTTGAACTTTCTATTTATCAAACATTCAGAAAAAGAATGTATTGCGATTTCCACAGAAATATTAAGCAGCACAAATGCTTTCAGTATTGATAATAAGAAATGTTTCTTGAGCAGCAAAATCAGTATGTTATAATGATTTCTGAAGGATCATGTGACACTGAAGACTGGAGTAATGATGCTGGAAATTCAGCGTTGTATCGCAGGAATAAATTACATTTTAAGGTATACTAAGATAGAAAACAGTTATTTGGAAATTTGTTCATCCCAACAAAATGTTTGTCTTCATATTTGAAGTAATATTCCCGAAATCTTGAATGGTTCTTGAATCAAAACTATACAGTGTGTCCACTGCAGTTAAGCTGATTCCTAAACAAATGACTCTTTTGAGCTTGTTCTTTTTAAGGGGTCATCGGATGCAAAATTCACTTTTGTTGTTGTTTGAAGATAAATGTGTGTTGGAAGTGTGTGTAAATATCCATCCTATAATGATAAAAATCCACCCCGTGGTTTTTTTAAAATCCCTATTTTAAAATCCCCTTTCTCAAATCAGGCTGTTCTGAGATTCCTGTCAGAATGACGTAGTTCTGCACCGGCCCCTCCCGCGATAGTTGATTGACAAGGCCGTCTTCCCTTAGACCCGCCCTGAGTGAGCTGTCATCAGTCCGCCATTGTGTCAACTCCGGTGCAGGGGAAGACAAGAATGTCTCCGATTAAGTGATTGAGGTGTTTTGTTGTTGGATGTAATAATGAACATAGCAGTCGTCATTTACTCCCGACATCTGAGCCGCTGAAGAGGCAGAGGATTAAAGTTACTTTCGTTTTGAAGGGAATGTGCTGATCCCCAATCTGGCTAAATGCGTCTATGTTTGCGCAAATCATTCGTGATTGAGCTTTATCTACACAAGAAGTGAGTATAAGGTTTTTTAAGAATCGTTGCAAATCGCCTTTCTTAATATGTGCTAGTTAGCAAGTTTCGCGGCTAAAGTAAACAGTACTGCTCGTCACCCCACAGAAGAGGGGGCGGTGTAGGGATGGGCGTATCGATCCTAAGTATCGATATATCGATACTGATGCGAGTATCGAAAGTATCGATACTCAAACTAAAAATATCGATACTAAGGTGTGTTTTATTTACCAGTGATTTTGTTTATTTAAAATAATAATAATAATAATAATGTGTACAAATGCATTGAATTGGACGAATAACCTTTGTTAGCGAGTAATTGTGTAGGATAGAACACCAATCAATCGTTCACTCACTGCTGACAGTGCATTCAAACAGGGCTGCGTTTTTCAAAAGTATCACAAGTATCACAAGAAGCTTTTGGGAACAGCAGCCCGGAACAATGCTTATCAGAGGACAGAAAAAAACATATGTTTGAGTTATTTCACAATAAACAAATTGAAATCGTAGCCTACATAGTTTGTACAATTACATTTATTTAAATTGAACGTTGAAAGATAATATAGATCATGTTCTATTCTGTAATGTTAATAGAAATCATACACTGTCAGAACAAAAAGGTTGCATTTTATGGATGCAACAGCCTGTCACTGGCAGTCCCTTATGATAATGAACCATGGTTTTACTAAAGTGACCATAGTTCAACTGTAGTATTTGTAGATTTGAATCATGTGTAAACAAAAAACACATTTGAACCATGTGTAAACAAAAA
>NW_015536544.1:666503-670910 GCF_001515605.1 Sinocyclocheilus anshuiensis
TGTTGTTGGATGTAATAATGAACATAGCAGTCGTCATTTACTCCCGACATCTGAGCCGCTGAAGAGGCAGAGGATTAAAGTTACTTTCGTTTTGAAGGGAATGTGCTGATCCCCAATCTGGCTAAATGCGTCTATGTTTGCGCAAATCATTCGTGATTGAGCTTTATCTACACAAGAAGTGAGTATAAGGTTTTTTAAGAATCGTTGCAAATCGCCTTTCTTAATATGTGCTAGTTAGCAAGTTTCGCGGCTAAAGTAAACAGTACTGCTCGTCACCCCACAGAAGAGGGGGCGGTGTAGGGATGGGCGTATCGAAATGTGTACAAATGCATTGAATTGGACGAATAACCTTTGTTAGCGAGTAATTGTGTAGGATAGAACTATTTTCCTGCTCATCTGAACACACGCAAATGTTGCAAGACAGAACCAATCAATCACAGAGAGCGTTCACTCACTGCTGACAGTGCATTCAAACAGGGCTGCGTTTTTCAAAAGTATCACAAGAAAGCATTAAAGCTTTTGGGAACAGCAGCCCGGAACAATGCTTATCAGAGGACAGAAAAAAACATATGTTTGAGTTATTTCACAATAAACAAATTGAAATCGTAGCCTACATAGTTTGTACAATTACATTTATTTAATTTGAACGTTGAAAGATAATATAGATCATGTTCTATTCTGTAACGTTAATAGAAATCATACACTGTCAGAACAAAAAGGTTGCATTTTATGGATGCAACAGCCTGTCACTGGCAGTCCCTTATGAAAATGAACCATGGTTTTACTAAAGTGACCTTTGTTAGTGAGTAATTGTGTAGGATAGAACTATTTTCCTGCTCATCTGAACACATGCAAATGTTGCAAGACAGAACCAATCAATCACAGAGAGCGTTCACTCACTTCTGACAGTGCATTCATACAGGGCTTCTTTTCCCAAAAGTATCATAAGAAAGCATTAAAGCTTTTGGGAACGGCAGCCCTGAACAATGCTTATCAGAGGACAGAGAGAAAGAAAAAAACATATGTTTGAGTTATTTCACAATAAACAAATTGAAATCGTAGCCTACATAGTTTGTACAATTACATTTATTTAATTTGAACGTTGAAAGATAATATAGATCATGTTCTATTCTGTAATGTTAATAGAAATCATACACTGTCAGAACAAAAAGGTTGCATTTTATGGATGCAACAGCCTGTCACTGGCAGTCCCTTATGATAATGAACCATGGTTTTACTAAAATGACCATAGTTCAACTGTAGTATTTGTAGATTTGAATCATGTGTAAACAAAAAACACATTTGAACCATGTGTAAACAAAAAATATAACCTAATAAATTACAATTAAGGCGTATTGAATGTTAAAATGTGTTTTAAACATAAAGTTAAGTGGTTATCATTACCCATTTTACTCTTAGAAATTTAATAATTTAATATATTTCATCATTTAAAAGTTTAGTTCAGAAGTATCGTATCGGTATCGACGATACTGCCTTGAAAAATATCGGTATCGTATCGAAAACAAAATAAGTGGTATCGCCCATCCATAGGGCGGTGTGAGCAGAGCTCATTAGCATTTAAAGCAACATGGACTAGAATTGCTTGCTAAAAACAGAGCTCATTTTGACAGGGAAAAAAAGATGTTTTTTACACTACCATTGAGAAATTTTAACCAAAGTATGTTATAGACTTTTCATTAAGACCCTAAAGAATCATATCAACTTATATCAAATGGGCATCCGATGACCCCTTTAAGTGAATTAAAACCACACAATGAGACCAGTGTCGTTAACTTGATTTTTTTTTTATCCATACAATGGAAGTCAATGTCCCCAAGGTTACCAACATTCCTTGAAATATCACCTTTTGTCTTCTACAGAAGAAAGTCAGTCATCTGAATGATCTCATCTCATCATTTGCCAATGGATTTACTCCAAATATTTCTTCCTCAGAAGTACTAAAAGAATCGTTATTGAAACCATTAAGGAATGGAATCATTAAGAGCAATCAGATCTGTTAAATAACTTACAATTCCCTTCCCTAGTGACCTGATATCAACATTTCAAAGAATGGATATCACTTTTATTCATTTCCACTGAAGGGCAGATATGTATTCTCACGTTCTCTTCCTGTCAAAAAGTCATTTAGAATTTACAAACCTTCTATTTTCCTTTGTTCCTGACGTTAATAATTGAGAGGAAAAGTTTCGATATTACTTTAGAAAGGAAATTAATGGTAATACACATCCTGCGGTGGAGATTTGACAGCCTGTCTTCCTCTCTCTCCTTCTACTGGTGGGTTTGTGTCAGTTTGACTGTGTACACAAGCATATGAGATTGTGCTGGATGAAACCATGTAATATTTAATACCGTTTCCACAAAATCCAACAATAGATACATTATCACTCGGCTCTGGAAACAAACAAGTGCCTCAGCTTACAGCTTCATCTCTCGCTGCCATGAAATCTTGCACTATATTCAGCTTGTCTCACTGTAATAAAGGCCTTTGCTTAGACCTTGCATGAATACTGCGTTCCTGTCATCTCTCATGCATCCCAAATGAGATCAATGAGTCAATGATGAGATTTATCATTAGCATTTTCATAAGGGGTAAAAGGTTGTGTGTGTCCCTGGGCTCTTTTGCACGTGGAAAAGTACAATGCCGTCAACCTGACAAGCAGCACCCATCACACGATCACTCTGATCTAAACATGCAAATAAACCTGTTCTTTCATAATTAACTAAGCATTTCCAGATGTCCTATGAAATATTTAGGGGCTTGAGGAGGTATAAGAGTATTCAATACATTCCCAATCTGAGTAGATATGTTCCTGTTGGCACAAATAGCTTTCTGTTACCTGGATTGGTGTACAGGACTAGTGTACAAAGGTTCATTGGTGAATTAAGTGAGTCTGTCTGATATGAAAATGTGCTTGACACACTTCTGTTCCACTCAAGCCTTAGCATTTATTCTAAGCATAATCTGAAGGGAAAAATTTGACAGTTAGATTCTGGAAATGATATGTAACCTCAATGCATGTTGTGTTACAATATATATATATATATATACAGTGTATATTAGCGGTATAATGGTGCACAGAAGGTTCGGTGCGTACTTCGGTTTTGGGGTCAGATACATTCATATAAACCCCCATAATTTGTCTTCCTAATATTTCAAGCATCGCGAACAGTAAGCTTGATCTGCCTGGTACAGTATTTTCTCCTCTTTACAGACTTCATAAAAATTCTACACAAATTACATTTTGGGAAATGGGCAGTGCAGTTTGTGTTAAGCATAATCTGAAGGGAAAAATTTGACAATTAGATTCTGGAAATGATATGTAACCTCAATGCATGTTGTGTTACAATATATATATATATATATACAGTGTATATTAGGGGTATAATGGTGCACAGAAGGTTCGGTGCGTACTTCGGTTTTGGGGTCAGATACATTCATATAAACCCCCATAATTTGTCTTCCTAATATTTCAAGCATCGCGAACAGTAAGCTTGATCTGCCTGGTACAGTATTTTCTCCTCTTTACAGACTTCATAAAAATTCTACACAAATTACATTTTGGGAAATGGGCAGTGCAGTTTGTGTGCAATTTTGGAATAGAGATCAGCCAAAATAAAACTAAAAACCGGTTCTGACTTATAGCTGGTTGACCAGTGCATCTCTAGAATCCGAAATTTTCCCACACTGCTGATTTAAAACAAACAGACGGTTCTCCGAGCCCTTGCACACCATCTGAACTCGCCGTTCTTGTTTTAGGTTGGTGTGTAGATCGTCTCTTCTTCTGCTTTTTCCTGTTGTGACGGTTAGCGCTGCATTACCGCGTGCACCCCCTACTGGATTGATTGCCTACGACTGACTATCATTACACCCCTAATATATTTAATTTAATTGTGTTGTGTTGTTGGTTTAAACCAGACTGGTGGAAATATATGGAAAACAATATGTGGATACCCGAACACTACACCCCTATGAGCTTGTTGAACATTTAATTTCGGAGCCATAGGAATTACATTTATACACTTGGCAGATGCTTTTATCACATTTTATCAGTATCCAAGCCCATGATTTTGCTATTGCCAAACTCTGCTAATTGAGCTGCAGGAATAGGAAATTGGTCCTCTGTTTGCTGCTATTAGAGCTTACAGAGCTCTGGCTCGATTTTCCACTGGATGTTGGAACATGGCTGTGAGTATTTGCCCTCATTCAGACACGAGAGCATCAGTGAGGTCAGGCTCTGACTCTGGGTAATTGGGCTCTGGCTTTGCTGTTCTTATTCATCCCGAAAGCAAGTAATTTTATTGCTTACATTTTAAGCAAAATTTTACCACTCTTATAATCTAGTGTAAAGGTTTAAAATGTGTAAAAAATAAATTAATGAATGAATT
>NW_015536544.1:671016-671601 GCF_001515605.1 Sinocyclocheilus anshuiensis
TGTGCTTTTACTAAAAATTGGTTGCATTTCTGTTACATTAAACAAAATGTCATATGTGTTTTAGTTTATTTGTCACTAAACATATTGAAAAATTATATCACAGTTGAAATACTGTAAGATTGATACATTTTAGTCCTTGAAATGCTTAGTACCATTTGTCATCAACAATTTTTCCATTCTTAATCTATGTTTGATAGCGTTCTTTCTGTGTAATATATCACTCCCTTGCGAAAAATTGCAGGTATGACTGATGATCATCTTAAGCTGTTTTAACAGTCACGGTTTGTTCGCTATGATAGGTGGGAATCGTTTCCGTGTGGTAAATGGTCGCTGCTTCCAGTTTTTAGTTGAACTGAAGCAAGATAGAAAAATGAGTTACAATAAAACAAACACTGAGAACAGCACAGCATAATGGCATACTGGATATCAGTTTAATAGCAGCATGCTACATACATTTACATTTAGACATTTAGCAGATGCTTTAACTTAATAAAATAACGCTTTAACTTTTATACTTAAAGGGGTCATATGATGCGATTTCAATTTTTCCTTTCTCTTTGGAGTGTTACAAGCTCTTGGTGCATA
>NW_015536544.1:671724-671892 GCF_001515605.1 Sinocyclocheilus anshuiensis
ACTGATGATTCAAACGCAAGTTTTGGGCAGTAGAGTAACACTTGTTGTTTGTAATTTCTCTGATCACAAATGCTGACAGAGTTTTATGTTTACATGGCACGATGCAATGCAACGCAACGCGTAAAAAGACAGTATAAGTCATTATAATCAGTAATTATGTCCCCACTG
>NW_015536544.1:671980-676830 GCF_001515605.1 Sinocyclocheilus anshuiensis
AGTATTTAAATGTTCGCCGGTTCCCGCCTCCTCCTTCCCGAACTATGAACTTTGTTACAATCAGTAATTATGTCCCCACTGGACACAACAAATGCCTCGTTTGTAATGGGTTTTAATGTTTTTGTCTCCAAAATAATGTTCTTTTAGCAGCATCATATGACCCCTTTAATATTTGTTGTTTATTCAATTGTGCAGCCCTTTAGATGTTTTCACATCTAATTGATTCTGGCAAAGGGGTTGATGCACAATGGATGACCTTATTTTAAGTCGGTATAATGTATTGCAAAACTTGTACTGCACTAAATACTACTACACAGGTCACAGGGGTGTGTTATTAGTGGTGTCTGCTCTCTGTTTTCTGCCCTGTCTTTTTAATTAATTTATTTAAACATTCATACATACAATGAATACACACCGTGTATAAATGAGCATGTTTTTTTTTTAATTCTTAAATTATTATTTTTTTAAAGAAATAAGGTTACCATAGTGTAATATGGCATGTGTGGTGACCCCCTACAAATTTAATGATATTTATGAATTAACAATTCATGATAATTGTGTTAAAAAAAAAAACATGAAAAAGCATTTAAATACTTTTATAATATTATATATTATTTCTGGGGTTTTTTTTATTATATTTTTTATTTGACCCAAATATTAGAATACAATAGTAAACTTTAGATGCAAATTATATTATTTCTTATTCGTTTATATAGAATTTATAATTTTTTATTTTATTTGCAATGCATTATATTAAATGCATTTTATATTATTTATATATACTATTTATTTTATTTAGTTTTATTTGCTAAAAATGTCACATCTTGTACAATGAGCATGATTTTAATCTCTAAATTTAAAAACATTGTTATATATTTTTTAGGCAAATAAGGTTACTTCAGTTTGTAATATGTCATGTAGTGCGACTCCTTAAAATGTATTGACATTTATGAATTAACAATTGTTGATATTTGTACAAATATATTTTACCTTGAAAAATTTATTTAAATGCTCTTTTGAAAATAATGATAAAATGTGTTCATCCACATGCATTCAAAATAAAAAAAAATAGTATTAAAATGAATCTTTTCTTGAAAATAGTATAAAAAATCATATAAAACCACAATAAACATGAATACAAAGAGTATATTTTTAACAACTTGATGTGTGATTTAAACTAGATTTTTTAAATGATTAAAAAAAAAAAGTTTTACCATGAACACTTTTATTTGTAATTAACCCAAAAGTTAGCAACAGTTACTTTAGTATTATTTATGTACTATTATTTATATATTAACATTTTTAATTAGCTTTTATTTGTTTGTTGTTCATGCTTTTGTCAGTTTTATTAGTTTGTGTCTCTTTTAAGTTTAAGTTTATCATTATTTTTATATTTAAATTTATTTTAATCAATTTCCGAAAACTATTTCTAATAGTTTTAGGTTTATTTAATAATAACAAGACTGGTAAGCAACCACCCATGAAACCCTAAGCAAAAAGCAACTGCGTAGCAGCATGGAAAATAGCTCTGAACCCCATAAAATTATATGTAGCAATATATAATGATTGATTGTTCAATTCAGATTTGAATAGGCCTCTGAAGGAAACATCGTTTCATGTTTACACCCATGTTAACGATCAATCCTTCATGTTTATGTATTACCTGAATGTATAATTAGAGAACTTGAAAGACGTGCACAAATTTCATCGTCAGGTTGAGGGCCGACAAACAAGAGAGGCATTTCTGTCAGGCGACACACAAAATGCAGCCTCCGGTGACTGGCATCTAGAGCTAATGTTTCTTGCCTGTATGAAATGTGCCTCCATTCAGCTCTTCAAACCCCCTCCAGTGGCATATAAGGCTCCAGTATGCACCATTGTTCTTAGATGACAGTTTTAATCAAGGTGACAAGTCTTTGTGTGGTTTCATTAATGGCTGACAGCCGCAGTGCTGGGGCATGAGGGAAAACGCAATGTGCTTCACGGACTATTTCCTTTGCCCCAAAAGCAGAGCGCCATCTGAGGATTACAACCTGTCACACAAAGACAATTACACTTCAAAAACACTTTATGAGCTCAACTGATAAAGACAAATGCAGAAGCGCCACTTAAGGTGCTCGAAACCCACTGATAGCGTCTGTGCCGCACACCTGAGTGTTTAAGTTTTACTGTTCAAAGCATCTATAAGAGGTTTAAGTTTCAAAAATAGTATCTTTTATGTCACGGCAGGGAGTGAAGAGACAGCAAGATCCCTCGGGGACACTTTTATTGAAACGAAACCAAACGGTGTGAGACAAAAGCGCCATTGTGTAGGGCTCAATGAAATCAGTATATAAATAAACAAACAAATCAAAACTACTTACTACTGAAATTAACATTCATGAAGAAATTAAATCTAATTGCACTCTAATTAAGTAAATATTACTGAATTATAATTAATTTAGAATTTTTGTTTATTTAAAGTAATTAAGTAAAGTTTATTATTTTGTAGTAATGCCTTGCATTTATCAAAATATTAAAGGGGTCCTATTATGCTCTTTTACAAAGTCTTGATTTTGTTTTGGGGGTGTACTAGAACATGCTCTCATGCTTGGTGGTTCGAAAAACACATTATTTTTCACATAATTTACATTATTAAAATACCTTTCTCCCCAGGCTGCCACAAACGGCTCGATTAGTTCCGGCTTTGATGAAGGTCCGCCTTCCGAAAAACAAAATGTGTTGTGATTGGTCAGCTGCCCCAGTGCGTTGTGATTGGCGAACAGCTTCGACGGTGTTTCAGTACTGTCACGCCCCTTGCTCCGTCTTTCAACAAAAGCTGTTTGGCGAATCCGGCACTTCTCACTGGTGATGTGGAAGCTGTCCTCAGTAAAATGCGCAGCACACAATAGCAAATTTGGGTTATAATGCTCAGGAACAGAGTTAAAAAATAAATTGCAACCACTGTTTCCTGACATCATCCGCTTTCGGAAAAAAGTGAAAAAGCATAATAGGACCCCTTTAAGTAAATCTTACTATTTTATAGTAAATAAGTATATTTTATTATATATTTTTTGTTCAAGATTTCCATTTACTTAGTTTTATGAATCTATTTTACTCCATATGATTATGTAAACATCGCTAATTTCTTTATTATTAATATAACCACATAAACTATATGAGCGACTTACAAATGAGGACAATCCAAACCAACAAAAGAGCAATAATATATTGCTGTGGCAAGTCCTCCTTGTATATGGTCCTCAACTTACACTCCTGCTTATTCTGCAGTGAATCCAAAGCCTTCCTGTTGATAGATACGTGTTAGATTTAGCTTTTTAACCAAAAAATTACAGATTGTTTGAGCAAAAGAAAAGATTTAACTGACAAGACTGGACTCGCATGAGAGAAATTACATTTAAATGTTCAATTAAGTTGAATACAATCATAAAGAAGCATAAAAACACTTTTAATAACCACTTTCTATTCACACTTTTCAAAATTAGTCCTATAAAACAAAATCACTGGTGGCAACAGGTGCTTTAGGGTTAGGTAGTATGTTAGCTTAGCATAGCGACAAAACATGACAATTTATGAGATTACCACAATGTTATTGCTCTAAACTCTCTCTAGTACGTCAGTTGAGTGTTTGAAAGAACAGAAACTAACCTTTTGCTAAACTATGCGATTCACAAAAGGTTCTTTATAGTGGAAAAATTATCTTTATTTTATTAAAATGTTCTTCACACTAACACTGTGTTCACAGAAAGGTTTTTGAGGAACCAAAAATTGTTCTTCAATGGCATTGCTGTGAAAACACACTTTTGGAACCTTTATTTCTAAGAGTGTAGTAGAAGAAACTCCGGCGTCACTCTTGAGATATGCAGAACATGCAGACTTCATATTTCAATAGCAGTATTTTTGTGCTTTAAAGGGATGAAAATTAGCCCATTATTTACTCACCCTCAAGCCATCCTAGGCGTATATGACTTCCTTCTTTCTAGGGATGCACCGATACCACTTTTTCCAGTACTCGCCCGATACCGATACTTTTATTTTTGGTGCTTGCCGATACCGATATTTTTATTGCATTTGTACATTTTTTAAATATTGGGTACAGAAACCAAAAGGGTATGTATAATGTTAGTTGGTTAACTTCATTTATCAAATAGATACAGTCAAACCAAAATTGATTCAGACGCCTTCAACATTTCTCACATTATATTCGCTATAGTTTAGAAAATGGTAATAAAATATGACAAGAACTCAAGAGTTACACTGTGTCAGAACAAATTCATCTTGATGATGTTAGAAAATTTTGATAGAAAGGTATGTAATAGATTACAATCAACCAAAACAAGCTCGCACATCTGCGCTGCCGCGCGCTCAATCCACTCCGCGCGCTTTGTTTATCAGCTTGCGCACATCAGCTGTACAAGCGTTAATACTGAATGTTTAACATCAGGCACGTGCACAGGTAGGGCTCAACCTGTGCAGAGCACATGCCCTTTTTGCCCTTACACTCCGAAGTGCCCTTTTTTTGGTGATGGTGTTTTTTTTTCCTTCAATAAATCAGTGATATTGGTCACCCTTTACATCTGTCTGCTTTACAAATATTTAGCTAATGAAAGGTATTAAAAAGAGCTCGTGACTAAATCTTGTTGGATCCGCTCAAACTGTCAGTAAACCTCATAACTCCACCCCCTCTATCTTGACTGAATGAACTGAAGTTCCACAGCAGCTGAACTAGGTCTGCAAGGGTAAATAAAGATCTTGTTGTTTGAATAAGTACAGCGTTTTCTTTACGCAAGAAACACTATGTCTATAAAGGCTCATAATTTATGTATTTGAAACTGAGCGCCGCGCCCATA
>NW_015536544.1:677311-681795 GCF_001515605.1 Sinocyclocheilus anshuiensis
TATATAATAATGGTTGTTATTAATAGTGAATAAATCTAAAGCTTTTGAGAGGGGGGGTGCCCTTTTTCAGTTTCAGCACATGCCCCTCAAAAGGTCTGTGCACGGCCCTGTTTAACATTATATTCATTGCATACATATACTTCGTAGTAGACATCCTTAACTCCTTTCTGCTGTCTGTTGTTCTGTTGTCGGTGTTTCTTTGTTTGAATATGGCGCTTATCACATGCTGTGTGGTATCGGCGTTTGGTATCGGGGCATTTTAACGAGTACGAGTACAGGAGACCAGTATCGGGCCCGATACCGATACCAGTATCGGTATCGGTGCATCCCTACTTCTTTCAGATGAATCCAATCGGAGTTATATTAAAAATTGACATTGATCTTCCAAGCTGTTTAATGGCAGTCAGCGGGTGTTGCAGTTCATCAGTCCAAAAGAAGTGTAATAAAGTGCATCCATCCATAATATAAAGTGCCTCACGCGGCTCCGGCAGCGAAAGCACTTTATATTATACAAAGGCCTCCTGTAGCGAATCGATGCGTTTTTAAACAGCTTGGAAGATCAAAGACAATTTTGAATATAACTCCCGACTGGATTCGTCTGAAAGAAGAAAGTCATATACACCTAGGATGCCTTGAGGGTGAGTAATTCTTGGCCTAATTTTCATTTTTGGGTGAACTATCCCTTTAATATTCACAAACACTAGTCTATATTGCGATTTGACCTACTTTTTATTTATTCATCCAAATTTTGCCTAATTCTGTGACATTCTGCATTATTAAATACCATTTTTAATGACTGGATTCCATGATTCTGTCTGCATTTTCCACATTGTGGAAATCATAGGGCCTTAATTGTATAACAAATATTTTGCTGAGGTAAAGGTGGGCACAGAGTCACAGATGCTTTTGGTCATCATCTAGATGTGCTACACCACACCTGGACCTCAAGGACAAATGGTGCACAGGTTGCATTAATGTAGCAAATGCACAAATGCAATGCTACATTTATGGCCGGATGGTCTCTGCTTCAGTTCAATCGGTTGGACAGCTTACAAAATATTTTTTTGCAAGTGTATTAAATGCATCAACCTTTCTTTTCTAGTGTTGCTATCTACTAAAATGACCTGCTTAAAATGTAGGAAGTTAGTTAAAAATCTCTTTTTAATCTTTATAGATTGTGCGATGAAGGTAAGATATCTTAGTAGACACACAAAAAATATAAGCATAATTACAATTAGAAAATAATGTTTATTGATTATCTTTTTGAAAGACAAGTCAAATATTTCTTAGTCAACTATTTTGGGGGATTTTGTCAGTATACATAAACTATTTTGTATCCATATATTATATAATTGTGATTGATTAATTAATCAGCACATTATGTAATTAATTTAATAAAAAACTGGATTGATTGACAGCCCTCAAAACATGATATATTTGTTTCACTGCTTCTTTATTGTTCCTTTGAAATCAAAAATGGCTTGATTATAGGTGACTTGCGTTAGAATGACATTTTTGATTGTTGCATAAAAGATTTGCCACTGTATATTTCCATAGAGAACGTAACCTTTTCATTTTTAGCTCATCAACCCAAAGCAATTATAACGGACTTTGGTCCGTCTTTTCAGCGTATAGAGAAATATTTTCAATTCTGCTCAAGGCAGCAACTCCAGACCTTGTAGAAACTGATTATTTTTCAACACGTTTCTTGATGTTTCTGTTTCTGTACTGTCATATAAACACTCTAGCAATAGGTTCAGCAGCAGAGCCTCTTTCAAATCACTATCTACAGCTAAAAATGTCCCCATTTTTTTCCTTCAAGTTAGGTAATCTAATTTGAATGCAAATGTGCGAGCAGTAGGCGAGAGCAAACGCGCCTTTAAAACATCAATATTTATTGCATCTATTTAAACCGCTGGGTTGGTATAAGGTAGGATATTTAAAAATGTGTCCATGGCATCCGTGTTTGAATTGTAACCGTGGATTATATTAAATGCACTAGTTACATATTCAAACTCTCAAAGCCTTCAAAAAAAGACATTAACACCAGTCAAGAGCAGATCGCTGTGCATTAACCACATGAAAGCATTTTCTGTCATTCTAATGCTATGCAAACACCCCATCCTGGCTGAAAATTGTCTCCGCACCCACTCGTGTCCTTCGGGACATATAATGGGAACGAACTGTGTCCTCTTATTTTCCCCTAATGTAAAGAAAGCCGTGCATGGCTCTGAAAGGAGAATGCCAGACACAGTGAATGAAAAAATGAGCTGATTCTTAAGGCTGTTCTGATCCTCAATCTTAATGTTTGGCATCTGGAAGCTTATGATTCAGTCGTACTTGTTCGCTAGAGGATGCATGTACAGTAATAGCAGAATGACACAACCATTAATGAATTATTCTCTGTGTTGAATATATGCATTACTGTAATGTGCTATAAATATTAAACATAATATACTAATCCACATTTTGCTATTCAGTATGCTGGGTGAGGCAGTTATTTTACATTTTGAAGTATAAAATATTCACTTTGAATAACAATTCAAAATAATGTGCTATATGATTATTAATTAACAGTTTAGTATGTAAGTAGAGATGCTAAATCTCTAAAATTACAGTTACTAAAATTACAGAAATACTACTCTTGAAGAACAATTCATCATAAAGTGTTATGAATTTTGATATTGACCAGCATATTATTATTTAATATGTTAATAGTGATAGTTAAATTTCAATTTCAAGCATTTTTTTATTTATTTAAAGTGTCAAGCATTCACTTGCTGAAATTACAGAAATACTACTCATGATGGACAATTCATTATAAAGTGTCATAAAATTGATACTGACCAGCATTTTGCCATTTAATATATTATTGGTGATAGTTAATTTAACATTGTACTATTTAATATGCTATTGGTGGTAGTTAATTTATCACTTTGAATGACAATTTGATGTTATGTACTATATGAATACTGATAAATCAACTTTTTATTATTTAGTACATAAGTAGCGACTGTTACTTAATCTCAGTCAGTTGTCGCTCAAATAACAGAAATACTATTCCTGAAGAACAATTCATTGTAAGGTGTTATGGATTTTGAATATTAACCAACACTTTACATAGTTGGTTAACTACGTACATAGTGACAGTTACTTGAAAATTTCAAGCATTTTTCATTTAAATTAAAAGTACCGAAATACTAAATTTGCTTAATAGAAATGAAAGTGCGCTACATTGAAAAAAAAAATTGGATTTACTTTGAAAAAGTTTTTACTCAGAAATTGGTAGTAAATTTCTCAAATGATTACAAAGAAACAGTGAGTAGCAGACTGAAATAAATGTGACATTTTGAAGTATAAAAATAGTCCTTCAATAATACAATATTATAATAATACTTCAATTTTATTGACAAATTTGACAAAACATTTTTTACAGTTTATATGAATACTGATAACCAAACATGTTACTATTTCACTTTGAAGGTACATTAAAAAGTTTGTTAATTATAATAATAATAATAATAATAATACATTTTATTTATAGGCGCCTTTCTCAACACTCTAGGACACCGCACAATAAATTTACGAACAAGACAATAGAAAACAAACAAGAAATACCATATACAAAAGACTAAAACAGAGTCAATTTGGACTGGACAAATAAAATTTAGGTGAGGTATGCAATCTTAAACAAGTGAGACTTGAATCTGGATTTAAAAATAAAGATTTAATTGACCCTTTTTGCAAAAAACGTTCAAGTTCTGAAGTTCAAAAGCTTCAAGCGGCACATGGATTCATCATGAGATCATCTCTTCCTCTTTACTAGTTATAGCACAAAATAAACATGAATGAACAACAGAAGTTATCTTGTTTCAACCGCAGATAGATGTCTTTACACTCCATTTTTCAAGTTCACGTCCACCAGTGTTAATCTACTCTCGTGTCTGGTTTGTTTGTTGGACAAAATGGTAGATTTGCCGTAATGATTGGTCAGATCACCTGTCAATCAAACTCCCAGCGAAGGGTTAATTGTAACTGATAAACAACATTCACTCGTGATTATGTAAGTATAGAATTAATTCACATTCTCAGTCATTTGTTGCTGAAATTAACAGTACTAAATACTGTTTTACCCACCAACATTTTACTATGTAATATTACAGTTTTTCTCAATTACTTAAACACATTTCTTGAAACTATGCCTCATTCTCAAAACAGTAAACACAAATCCACAACGTCTCACCCAATTCCCCAAACATCCTATTTTCAGGTCAAAATGAAGCTCTACACTCAAAACCATTCACTCTTACTGAAAAACCAAACTTTGGCCTCAGACATCACACACAAGCCCTCAAAAACACACACACACTACAACATAGTCTTACACACTGGTGAGATAAATTCAAAACAATACTACAAAAACCAGTAATAAGTTATGTTGCTTGTGGTTCTCCCCCTCAAGGAACTTTTCACATAATGAACAC
>NW_015536544.1:682232-700417 GCF_001515605.1 Sinocyclocheilus anshuiensis
ATCTCGTCAACATCACAGGCTATACTGGCCCTAGCTAGGCAGCGGGGGGGAAATCCTCTTGCATGTCTGATCCACCCCTGGCATCAGCTGAAATGTCTAGTCAGGCTTCTTCCATTCCATCGTCTCTGTGTCCTACAAAAATAGAAGTACTGATTACTGTAACTGTAACATCCTTTTTACAAAATGGAAGCAGACAGAAACTCTATCTGTATGTAAGGCAGTTTGATGCATGTGTTGTAACAGAGTACAGCACTCAAACGTTACAGTAGAGTACACTGAGGTACACCTACCTGTTTTCCTCCCTGAAGGTTCTTATGATCGAGGCGACGGTGAAGCAACTTAAGTTTGGCTGAACTCATTGCCCAGCCTCCCTCATAGTCATACCATGGACAAGGACATGGTCAACTAGTGGCACGAATTTCATCTGAGACTCCTTGTCTCCTTGCCCCTCATCCTCATCCTCCTCCTCTTCCTCTTCCTTCACTCCTTACTGCTCTTGCTCATCCTCTTCCTCCTCCTCCTCCTCCTCTCTGGTGTCCTCGACCTTTTCAATCACATCTCTCTGGATCCATTGTTCCAAAACTGAATGAACTGACTTGGGCTCTTTTATCTATCTATTGAAGGTTCTGATTGGTGTGTGATAAATTTTGACTCTTAGTGTTTCCACGTGGGTAACTGTGTGCTAATTGAGCTCAAGCTATGCTGACTTGAGTGAACAATATTGAATGCTAGTGCTTTCTAAATGACAACATGGTCTAGGCAATGAGAAATGAAGGGATTTGTGTGTAGAGTTTTGCAGTGACAGTTCAACAAATCTGATTCATGTGTCAAAAAGGGGAATAGTGTTTATAGTTCAGGGAAATGGGTGTGCTTTTTGATAAATGGCGTTATGGTTTTGAAATTTTAGTTCAAAAGCCTGGTGATAGTGTTTAAGCAATCAAGAAAAACTGTAAATATCGAGACAGAAGTTAAAATTAAGATGCAGAGATCCTCGAAGAGTTATTTCAGATTTCTTTGAACTGATCGCTGTGGCATTTTCAGGCTTGTTACAAATGAATGCTGTCAGCATCCTCTTCATAATGCAGTGTGATGCAGCAGAGATTCATTTATAGCACGGAAGCCCTTCTCCTCCGACGTCCAAACCTGTCTTTCTACAGCAATTAACTGTGGAAAGGTTGATCTTAGACGCGAGCGGGCAGAGATGTGTCTTTGTCTACAGTACAAACCCGCCACTGTTTCTCTTCAAATGACGGAAGCAGCCTCCCCCAGGCAACACTGCAAGCTATATGGCGATTAACTTTGCAGCTTCCTACCTGGACGAGTTTGAAATGGAGTTTTACTGTAATTACTGCTCCAGTGATTTTGGTATTTAAAAATGAGCTGGTGTAGATGCTGGCTGTTATTTATAATAAAGAGGAATCTTTAACCTTTTACTACTCATTTCCATAATTCATACTGGCCTTTTATATAACAGGTATAGGGAATTAAACCCTACATAGCCTGTTTTTTCTAAGGCAGTTTCATAAATGAAACGTATAATGATTTGAGACACTCTACAATTGATTTATAAAAGTAATATGAGAAAAAAAATGCAATACTTTAATAAATAATAATACAATTTTCAGTATAGCACACAAATTTTGGGCAAAATAGTATGTTTTTAATAAAAATATTTTGGTAACACTTTACAATAAGGTAATATACAATAGCTGCAATAGCTAACAGGTAGTTTTATAGTATTTATTCTTGATTAGGGGTCATGAATTGAGAAATCAAAATTCCCTTGGCCTTTTGACATATTAGAGGTCATTGTACTATAAAAACATCCTGTAAGTTTCAGAACTCAAAACTTCCTCGTTAGTCTAAAACAGCTTATATTGCAGCTAATCTGCCAAAACGACAGGTTGTGGAATGTGCCACTTTATGACGTAATAGTGTGGCTAAACCCCACCTCCGCAGAAGAAGATCAATGCCTGCTTCTACATCACTGCCTGTTTAGCCCCGCCCACCGATTCGCGCATTTAGTGTATATAACGAGAGAGGCAAACACATGTCTACAAAGAAATCAAACGACAAAGATTGTAAAGAAAACAAGACATTGTACAGTGCCAAGTTGTGGAAAAACAGTCTTTGCATTGCCTTCCTTCTGATCCCAACATTAGGAAAGAGCGGATGAACTTGTTAACCTTGTTAACTGACTTTTATACGCATTAGCACAGAACTTATTTCTGTGCTAATTATCTCGACTGTGACTGTAGTCGTTTGGTATAACATACAGTGTTTTATACAGACGCTAGCTTAAATATTAATATTAATATTTAGTTTTGGTCACACTGTTTTATGGGGAACAAGCCAAGGAATTCCGCCTTGACAATAAAGAACAATCATAGAAGATTATTAAATAGATAAGAATTACATAAATTGGAGGAAGTTGTAGTCTGAACAATCTGAAGGATTTTAGAGATCTCATTAACTTGTAGAGACTCTTAGTGTATTATCAACACAAGGAAGACATAAGTGTAATAAAGGGGTTTTATTAACAAAAAGATAGACAAACGTAACTAAGAACTACTAAATAGATACAATGAATGGATAAAGTGCAAAAAATTGATAGGTGCAAGTGACTGAGTTAGATGTTACTATGGACGTTACACGTTATCTTATGGAAAGATAAACTGCAATTCCTTTGGAGGTAATAAGGTAAACCTTATTCTGAATTCAACAAATAAACTGATAGATTATTTGTTATTAACTGACATCAGCAGTGTTGGGCAAGTTACTTCCAAAATGTAATACATTATATATTACTAGTTACTGTCTTTTGAAAGTAATTAGTTACATTACAATATTACTGTCTCTGAATTGTAATGCGTTACACTACTTTTGAGTTACTTTTGAGTTACTTTCACCAAAATATCCACAGAAGTATTATAAAATGCCAAAATGTAGTTTATTGCTGCTCATTCTACACCCAGTGGAGGGTAATGTGGTAGGTCTATATAGCATAAAATTATAAAATCATATTTAGATACCGGTATGTAGGTCTACATTAATGTTACGTTGTAGTTTAGGTTAAACACAGATAAGTGAAAGTAAAAAAACTTGACGGAGCTTTCTAACACTGCATTAACAGCGCATATTCTCTGAGACAACAAGAGACAAAATTACTTCAATATAGGCTGATGATATATAACTGTCTTAAATTATTCCCTTAATATTTCTCTTGTGGCCCGTATAGTGAAAAACATGAGAAGAAACGTATTTCGCGTTAAACAGGTTGTTTTTGAAAATCTGTGCACGAAATAAAGCTGCTCTTAATTTTCATTGATGACTGCAGTGTTAATAATTTTAATTATAAGTCTATAATTCAATTGTATAAATTAATAGACCTGTTTAAAAAAACTAAAAAAAAAACATTTTCAATGAGTAGTAGCCTAAGCTAATAGCCTAAATTTTAATTATCCTCACAGCGCGCCATACGGTAATGCGTGCCCGTCTGCTATGCCACTGTGTGGAAATAGTTGTATAAATTGTCGGCACTTTATCTATTGTAAAAAATGGTTAGAATTTACCATGTTTCCCTGCCAGTTGGCATTGAGAGTGACTGACACTTGATGGTCAGAAAAAATGACTAAATAGATGTTTAAAAAAAATTAATAAAAATGAAATAAAAAAAATCCCTACTTTCTCTCTTTTCTATGTGCGTTCATAAATTGTATTAATTTGTAAGTGTCATATTTGGGAGTTGGCATTAAAGTTATATCACTAATAACAGTGACATATGAGAAGTTTATACCACAGAAAAAAAAATCTAAAATATGTATTTTTCGAAGCTGCTGTATATAAAAAACACAAGGTGGCTGAATTGGTATGCTGAAGCTTATAGGCGTTCATTAATTAATTTTCAATTTAATTAGTTTTTTAGCACCCCCTCTGAACTGTTAACCCCCAACTGGACATCAGCTATATAACATCTAATGCAAATTAGATAATCATATACTGACAATACACACTAATGCCAATGGTCTCTGGAAAGAGGTTTGGAAAGAGTGATATTTACGTTCCGCCTGGTCATGTGCTGAGTCTGAGTGACGATGGATGTCTTCCACTTGATGACCTGGACCACACTGCAGTGGGAAGAAAGGAGTTGGATCTGTTTCACAGTCTTGAACACAAAGCTCTGGTGAACGATGAACTCCTGAGCACCGAGAAGATCCTTGGTCTGGAACGCGCAAACAGAGGAACGCTGAAGGTGAAGGTTCTGAAGTCTGAACAGAAGATGCGGACAGTCTGGAACACGCAGAAGAAGGATCGCTGAAGAGATGATTCAGAAGTTGTTGGAGAAGATGGGGGCACTAAGCTTGTGGTCATTGTTGCTTTCCAAACTCCCCAAATTTGCTTCTTGCAGGACTTCATTGTTTCTCCTACAACTTAGCTTAGCAGCTTAGCTCTTACAGTAGTAGCAACGACAGCTTAGCACACTTCTTTGTCTCTGAGAGAACCTTTTAATCTTTCCTGAGATTGAGGGATTTGCAAGTTGCCGCCTTTAAGATCCATTACTTTGATTGGCTGATGCTGTCGGAGGTGGCCATGGTATGGCCCCTCTCTGGCATGAGGTCTATTTGCATAGCTTAAAGTCCACGTTTAGAACACTGTCCTTAAGGGTTTTGCTATGCATAATTTACTTTCCAAACCAATTCCAGATTAACCTACACATTAGGGTTGTCAAAAAAATTCTAATTTCGAATATTCGTCGAATTTAAAATAAAAATCCACATTCGAATGCAAAAACGTTGCATTCGAATTTTAGGTGTGCCTACAACTTAGCTTAGCAGCTTAGCTCTTACAGTAGTAGCAACGACAGCTTAGCACACTTCTTTGTCTCTGAGAGAACCTTTTAATCTTTCCTGAGATTGAGGGATTTGCAAGTTGCCGCCTTTAAGATCCATTACTTTGATTGGCTGATGCTGTCGGAGGTGGCCATGGTATGGCCCCTCTCTGGCATGAGGTTTATTTACATAGCTTAAAGTCCACATTTAGATCAGTATGTCTTTAAGGTGTCTAAAATTCTGATTGGCTGTCAGTGTTTTTATCCCTCATCTTCTGGAAAAAAAAATTGTTCTAAATGTAATTCCAGTAATATTGTTACTCTGTGTCGTTATTGTTAGTTGTGGTGTGGCATTTTTTTAAACATTGTTCCATTTGTTTGAGTATCCAACTGACCAATGACAGTTTGGAAAGTGTTTTGAGAAACCATTTTTGATAAGCCATTCTCAGTCCATTATTAAGTCCAGGGTGACTCAAGGGGGTATTTTAGGATCTATCAAATACAATTGGCAAATTATTATGAATAATAATGATAATAAATCTGCATGCAGCAATTATCAGGGTTCAAGCGTTTTTAAAACATTAAAGTGCATATGTAAAAATAATACATATTATTTAGCAAACCAGTAACCACCTAAATCAAGGAAGAATTTATTTTTAATTTTTTTGCAAATTCAGGTAACATACAATAGAAATATAATGTATATAATTCTTATAGCGCCACCTATCACCCAATATCCCCACCCCCCCAAAAAAAACGTTTGCATGCTTCTGTGTATCATTTCTTCTTACCTAATTTTGTAAAGTTCTGAGGTTTTGTTTAGGAATTATAGGCTTTTGGGTACACTTGATCACATCTATATTTTTAAATAATAATGGCATTATTGTCTTTATATACAAATGGGCTGTATGGCAGCAATTTTGCTAGTGGTTCAGTGGGTATTATTGTTGCCTCACAATCAAAAGGTCCCTGGTTCAAGTCCTGGCTAAGCCAGGTGGCCTTTCTAGTGACCTTTCCATGTTCTCCCCCTGGATGCTCCGGTTTCTCCCACAGTTAAACCAGGTGGCATTTATATTCGGCCTTTCCATGTTTCCCATATCTTGACGTAGGTTTCCTCTGGGTGCTCCGGTTTCTCCCACAATCCAAACACATGCAGCATAGGTGAATAATGGACCATCTGTCCAGGGTGTTTGCCTGCCTACACTGCAAAAAGAACATCCATCCATTTTCAAAACCTTGTCGTACATAGGGTTGCAGGAATAATGGAGCCGATCCCAACATCTTGGGCCATATGCTCTCAGAAAAAAAGGTACAAAAGCTGTCACTGGGGCAGTATAAAAGGGTCATATGATGCAATTTAAATTTTTCCTTTCTCTTTGGAGTGTTACAAGCTCTTGGTGCATAAAGAAGGTCTGTAAAGTTGCAAAGACTAAAGTCTCAAATCCAAAGAGATATTCTTTATAAAAGTTAAGAGTCAACCACGCCTACCTAAAATGTCTCGTTCTAACACGCCCCCACATGTCTACGTCACGATGTGGGAAGATTTGCATAACGCCGCCCAAATGTTCACGCAAAGAAAGAAGGCATAACTTTTATTCTCACTGTAGTATTGTTGTTGCCACCGCTGCCATTGTGAAAAGCGTAACTACTTTGTTTGGCCTTCCAAAAGAGGATGATATCCGCTTCGTGTGGTTAAATGTACTTCTAATGGGTGCAAATTAATACCTTGAAGATACATATTAGTACCTTTTAAAAAATTACTGCTCCAGTGACAGCTTTTGTACCTTTTTTTCTGAGAGTGTACAGCTCGAGATGTTGAGATCCAGCATCCCCTCGACCCTACTTAGGTCAAGGTTTGGAAAGTGGATGGAAGTTTTTTCCAAGGGCAGCAGTGAGATCGTGAGGTTGCATCTTGTTTCCTCTAATGAGCCTCATTCTTAAGTCAGACATGACATCTTCAAGAGTGCCCCATGAAGACGCCCTGCCAGTAGACATCATCTCCGCACAGTATCTCAATTACATGATGATGACTGAATTGATAACAAAGGAAAACAGCCACCATTAAGGAAAGCATGACGATGGCACTTATCCTTGAAAGGACACCCATTCGGCATAATCACTTGGTGTCTTTGGGTGAATTGGGCTTCATGATGGCTTCCTGAGCTGCTCTCGGGATGGGGCCACCACAGCTGTTCATTAAATGGACTGTAGTGGCAAGAGCGCCTATTTGGAGAGATAATAGAGTGTTTAACTCAACCTGTGAAGTGCTAATGCTGTAATGGAGGATTTAGAGACAAGATGGAAGGTTATTATAGCCACACTTTATGCAGTGCAGTGTCCTGATTCCATATCAAATGCTCCTTACTGCAAATTCCCTGACAACACGATGTCGCTGGTGAGAATATAAATTGAGCTCGAGAGCAGATAGTTTGTTTTGGAGTGTGAGACAGCGAGCACGAGTCTTCCATTAGTGTGACTATTAGACTGTCTGAGATGTATTGAGGACCTGATCAGATCTTGACGACATGACTTGTCACAATTTTTTTGCCACATCTCTGAATGCGGAAACCGAATTGCTATTGTGTACATTTCGGTGGATATGACACTATGGCCGTAGGTTTTCAAGTGCAGAGTCACGCGCTTTCTGAATTGCATTAGGCCGAGTAAATAAGCCGGGATGTGTTTGACATCACCTTGTGTTCCCGCAAGCACCTTGGGCAAGGTGACACTATCAGATATAATTTGAATCTAAACATGCTTTCCTCACTTCGCTGAGAAAAAACACTGAATCTGTTTGTTGTTTTCTGGTCCCTCTGTATCTAATCTATGTGCGTCCCTGTCCGTCTTATAATGGAATAAGTTTCCTTTGCCGCCCCAGTGTTTTCATCTTTCCTTCCGTGCTTTCTGACCTTCTCATGTCCTGTCTTTCTCTTTCTCTCTGTTGCTCTCTTCTGCTTTCATACTCAATTTCATTTGCAATATCCCATTATCTTTTTTTCTGTCATCCTCCTTTTTCCTATTCATCTTTCTTTTGTCTCTATTGTCACTTTTCTTTTCTTTCATTCCACCCATTCCTGTCATTTCTTTTCCTCTTATCTAATTTATCTTATCCTTTCCCTTTCCTTTCATTTCCTTTTCCTTTACTTTCATACCTGTTTATATAATTTCCTCTCATCCAATCTCTTTCTTTTCCTATTCCTTTCATCTCCTTTCCACTTCCTTTTCATTTTCTCTTATCAAATTTCTTCCAATTGTTATTATTTTTTTGCATTCTCCTTCTTTTTAACTTTGCCTTTCCTTTCATTCCTTCCTTTCTTTTATTTTATCCAATTAATTTCCTTTTCCTTTTCATCCCACTCCTTTCTTTCTTTACGTTTCCTCTTAAAATATTTATTTTCCCAATTCTTATCCAATTTTCCTTTCCTTTCCTTTCCTTTCCTTTCCTTTCCTTTCCTTTCCTTTCCTTTCCTTTCCTTTCCTTTCGTTTCCTTTCCTTTCCTTTCCTTTCCTTTCCTTTCCTTTCCTTTCCTTTCCTTTCCTTTCCTTTCCTTTCCTTTCCTTTCCTTTCCTTTCCTTTCCTTTCCTTTCCTTTCCATCCAATTATCATTCCCTTTTCTTTCCCTTTTATCCCATCTCTTCCTTTATTTTCCTCTTATCCAATCTCTTTTCTTTTCCTTTCCTCACTCTCTCCGTCGTTTATTCTTCCTCCTCTTATTGTCTATCATTTTCTCTCTTTCCTGTCACTTCCTGGTCTTCTCTCTCTCAGGCGGTGTGTGTATTGCTCAATCTCTGAAGATCCCCAGAGAGCCCAGACTGGGAGAATTCGACAAGATCATCCTACGGCTACTGGAGACACCCAACGCTCGTGCCGTTGTCATGTTTGCGAATGAAGATGACATCAGGTGTCTTTATCAATAGATGTCTTTCCTTCCTCCTATTCACTGATGTTTATTTAATAAATAAATATTAATGATAATCTGTCCTTGTAATATGCTGGAAATAGAACAGGTTTTATAAGCAACATACACATTTGGTTTACTTTTTTAGTATCTACAGTTGGTACGGAAAGTATTCAGACCCCCTTAAATTTTTCACTCTTTGTTATATTGCAGCCATTTGCTAAAATCATTTAAGTAAATTTTTTTTCCTCATAATTTTAAAATAAGAAGAATGTTCTTACTCAAGTTTTGAGTTGATTTTTTTTTCATATTGTTTGAACATCACATCACATCATTTGTTTCCTTGTTAAAAAAAAAAAAAAAAAGTCAATAGGCTTTAGTTACCTCACAGCTATTAACCGTTATTTGCTACTTTTCTAGTCAGTGGCAAGTGGTGGGACATTCTCATTCTAGAGGGCATTTGGTTGGTTGTACTGCAATTGCAACATGAGTCCATAATATATACTACCTTATTTAATATACAGTATCTTACTACTTATTTAATAATATTACAGTTTTGCTGTATTTTTGATCAAATAAATGCAGCCCTGGTAAGCATAAGACACTTCTTACAAACATATTTTTTTAAATCTTGCCAACCCCAAACAGTAGTGTATGTGGTCCTTTTACTTGGGAGAGAATATTTAAAATATGTGGAAACTTTTAGAAGTAGACTTTGCATTTCGGTGGTCTAGAAGTTAATAAATGTATTGGAAATGCTCTAAAACCCATAAGAAGTCAATTTTTTTTTCTTTAAGTCACATCTACTGAAAAGCTACCAATTTTGGACAAACCACAGATAGTATTTAACTGGGACTTTCACAGAGTTCAATTGAAGATGATGCAGTCGAGCTGTAAGTATTGCTCTTAGGAGAAAACCTCAAGAACAGGTGAAGTCAGCTATTTCCTATAACGTGCTGCCTAAGGCCTGCAGAATGTATTTTAACAATACACTTTTCAGTCATTTTTGGCATGGAATTTCTTGTACCTGTAGCACGGGAACAAATCACGTCCCCACATTCCCGAGAGCCGCTGCCCTTCTAAGCCTATCACGTGATGTCCTTTGGATGCTTGCCTATTACACTGATGACTTCAGACCAATTTCCAATTCTAAGTGTTCTAAGTGTAACAAATCAGGTCTGCTTGAAGGACGTATTTAGGTTCCTGGGTTTTATCCTCACATATGGATGCCTGTTTTGTTTGCTCATCTTTCAGACGTGTCTTGGAAGCTGCAAAGCGCAACAACCAAACAGGTCACTTCCTGTGGGTGGGATCGGACAGCTGGGGCTCTAAGATATCTCCTGTCGTCCAGCAGGAAAGCGTGGCAGAAGGTGCTATTACCATCCTTCCAAAAAGAGTATCCATAGAAGGTAAAGGTTCCTCTAGTATATAAATTCTGATTGAATGTTTTTCTTGCAATTCCAATCCAATTCCAATGCTTTCATACTTATTTTCAGCCTTTGACAGATACTTCAAAAGCCGCTCCTTGTCCAACAACCGAAGGAACGTTTGGTTTGCAGAGTTCTGGGAGGAGAATTTCGGATGCAAGTTAGGGATGCACGGCAAGCGTCCCGGCAGCCCCAAGAAATGCACTGGTATGAGAAGGTTTTGCATTACTGTCTCAACCTGGTTTAGAAATTACACTGTTACTGAAAGAGTTCTGCTCTGCCTGGAAGGCAAAGCAGTCCATCACGCTGACATCGGATTGGACCTCTTTGACGATTCAGTGTTTATTGTGGTTGAGAAGATCAATGGGGACATCAGGCACAAGAGATTCTGTTTAGACAGGAACTGGTAAATCCTTAAATAAACAGAAGAGTCTTACAGACGTCCACACGTGCACATACTAACATGAGCACACACACATAGGAGGTCAAAATCTTTCTGTCTTTACAATCTGAAAGTCCTTCTAAGCTCTGATTGATTTACTTGAAGGCTAGTTGGGTTGTTTAAGCAGAAGCTTAGCCTTTATTTAATAAGCGCTACATTTATGGCTGCTGTGATATGTACAGTGTGCTTGCAAAAAAAATCTTTAGCTTGGTTTCCTAGCACTTGTACTTCAACATAAGTCAGTGTGAAAGCATTCACTTGGTTTTGTAATGTGATCTGTTTTGAATATTTAGAACTTGATTTGGAACTGGAACCAGCTTTTTTCACATTAAAATCATGTTGACATTCATATAGTTTACGTCTTGTGGCTACACTATTAAAATAGTCTTTAAAGGGATATTTAATCTAAAAATGAATAATTCTGTCATTATTTACTCACTCTCACATTGTTCCAAACATGAAACGCATGAAAAGTTTCTTCTGGTGAGCACACAAGAAGATATTTTGAAGAATGTTGGTGACAAAACTGTTGCTGGTAGCCATGGACTTCCATAGTATGGAAAAAAAAAACATGGAAGTCAATGGCTACCAACAACTGTTTGGTCACCAACATTCTTCAATGTATCTTCTTTTGTGTTCAACAGAAGAAAGAAAAAAAAACTTGGTCCCACTTTATATTAAGTGGCCTTAACTACTATGTACTTACATTTAAATTAATCATTTGGTACAAGCACCCTTACAATGCACTTATTGTGAACATACATGTTTTTACATTGTACTTATATTATTAAAAATACCTGCATGTAATTATATCTGTAATTAATTTCTGTAATTAAATTTATAATTACACTGTTCACCCATCCCTTTCACCTTAACTCACCCTTAAACCTACCCATACCACCAAACCTGTCCATAACCTTACCCATATCCCACCTCAATAGCAGCAAAAGTGTTTTGCAATACAATATGAACACAATAAGAACATTGAACTTATTTTTTTACGTAAGTACATAGTAGTTAAGGCCACTTAATATAAAGTGGGACCAAAAACTTATACAGGTTTGGAACAAGTGGAAGGTGAGTGAACGGTGACAGAATTTTCATCGTTGGGTGAACTATCCCTGATTGGCCCCATTCACTTCATTTGTAAGTGCCAGTAATAGTATTCTACATGTTTTCTCAAGTTGAAATAATTTGCAGAAGTTATGTTGTCGATTGATCCCAACTTGTATTAGGCCTGGAATATTCCTTTAAAGTTGTAAAGGATAACATGTAAAAAAACAAAAAAAAAAATTCTTCAGTTTATCTTCATTTAAGCAGGTTCACCATGATGACAGTTCTGCTCTTGTCTGTTTCTCTCCTGTATGTACATCTTGTGTACACCTACATAGAGCAGATGGACATTTGGAGTCCTTTTATAAAAGCACAGTTATTGTTCTGGCACGGTGATTTGACATAATGAGAATAATTACATAGCTGTGGTTGCGGCACATGGCTGTCTCTCTTGCTCTCTCGCTCTCTCTTTCTGAATGATCTGTAAGGAGATGCTCAGACTACGCTTCACTGCAGATGGATGTCTCTGTCAACAGCGCGCTGGCAGAAATGCTGATTACCATCATCTATTCCTTAAAGAAGTACAAAGAGGGAGAGCTATTAAGCCATGACAAAAATATACTTTTTTGTCACATAACAAAAACGGATGGCGAGAGATCCCAGCTGTCAGGGGCCGCACAGCGCTGGAGCCAAGGAAATGTATATTTGAATAGAAGCAATGAAGATGCCTGAAGACACATACATAAGGACACAAATACACCATTACATCAGTTTCTAAGTATTCAAATGCTGCAGTGGATTTAACTATCAAACATAACATTTGGGAGAGGAACTAAATATTCAGTGAGAAATCATGTAGGATGGAACTTTATTTTATCCATCAGCATGTAACTCATACCAGACATTAGCCCCTTTCACACATACAGTCTTTACTGGTAAATTAACAACATAGAAATGCTGTTTGAGGCTCTTGAATTTGGCTAGTAAGCAACAACAAAGAACACACTAGCAACCACACAGAACACTAGCAATTACACAGAAATGGTGTTTGAGGCTCTTGACTTTGGCTAGTAAGCAACAGCCTAGCAGCCATCTAGCAACTCCTTTAGACAAGCAAATGTGAATCTGAGCACTCCACGCCATATAAAACTATATAGTGTTATATTTAGTAGAGCAGTGATGCTTTCCTGTCTGGGCTGTTTGCAGAGGTAGCAAGCCATGATAATGCATCAGTTCAATTTAGGGGAGCTCTGTCACGGCATTCCCTTAAGCAATATCCTGAATTAGACTTCATAAACTCTCCATGAACTGAGTTCAGAAAGAAAATAGACTGTACTGGAAGAAGAAATCAACTCAACTGCTTAGCAACAAACTAAAATCAACTCAAAATACTTTAGCAGCCACATAGCAACGTGCTACAAACCACTCCAAATAACATTCTGGAAAACCACCCTGACACCTTAGCAACCCCCTAGCAACAAAAACACTTAGAACACCCTAGTAACTGCATTGTAGCCTACTAAAAACACCCCCAACACTGTAGCAATCGGATAGCAATATACTAAAATCTGCTCAGAACACCTTAGCAGCTGCATGGCAACATTTTACAAACCACTCCAAACACCCTAGCAACAGCATAGCGACAAAGCAACAAACTAAACAAAAACACTCAGAACAAACTAGTAACTGCATAGCAACATGCCGAAAACACCTCCAATACTCTAGTAATCACATAGCAACATATTAAAATCTGATCAGAACACCTTAACAGTTGCATAGCAACATTTTTCAAACCCCTCTGAACACCTTAGTGACCGCATGGCAACAAGTAAAAAATTATCCACACCCTAGCAACCGTATAGCAACAAACACGCAGAACACCCTAGTAAATGCATAGCAGCAAACTAAAATCTGTTCAGAATATATCTTAGCAGCTGCATAGTAACATATTTCAACTCACTCCAAACCCCTTAGCAACTGCATAGCAACACATTAAAAAGAATTACACGCAACACCCTAGCAACAACATAGAAACAAACTAAAAAACAAAACCACCTATATCACTGCATAGCAACATGCTGAAAAAAGCACAACACCCTACATTTTTCAAACCACTCCGAACACCTTAGGCAACAAGTAAAAAATTACCCACAACACCCTAGTAACTGCATAGCAACAAACCAAAAGACACACAAAATACCCTAGTAACTGCATTGCAGCATACTAAAAAAAAAGCACAGAAACCAACTAAAATCCACCTAATAAAGGACACCTTAACAGCTGCATAGCAACAAAACCTCTCCAAATGCCTTAACAACCGCATAGCAACATACTAAAAATTACCCACAACACCCTAGCAACCACATGCACCAAACTAATAAAAACACTCAGAACAACCTAGTAACTGCATAGCAACATGCTGAAAACACCCCCAACACCCTAGTAATTGCATAGCAACATACTAAAATCCACTCATAACACTTTAGCAGCTGCATACAAACCACTCCGAACACATTAGTGACCACATGGCAGCAAGTAAAAAATTATCCCCAACACCCTAGCAACCACATAGCAATAAACTAAAAAAAACAAAACACTCAGAACACCCTAGCAACTGCATAGCAACACACTATAAAAGCATTATGAATACCTTAGGAAACACATAGCAGTGCCCCGGCAACTGCCCACAGTCTAGCATTATAGCAGTGACTCTTGAATGGGCAAACACTGCATACAATTTTGTGAGAAAATGTACAAATCTACTTTTCCTGATTTCAGAGCACATTTATAGTCACATCCACTAAATCCCGTTCCAGTTGACTCGGACTCTCCAATAAGCATTACACATCCAACATTTCTTTGTTCTGAGAATTATATTTTGCTGACTTCAGCGTCCTCCAGACAGAAAAAGTCAAAAAGTGAGCGATCTTTCTTTATTCTGTTCATAAGACAAGTACTTTGGGCAAAATCCCACAGAAAGATGTCAGGCAAATGAAACTGGATTTACAAAATGTGTGGCGATGGGTTTGCTGGAGGACAGCGAATGAGCGAAATCTCTGGACTCAGCTTGTCTGCAGAAGAAGGCGTATTTTGACTAGTAAGGAATTGAGTTTGAAAGCGGCCTGTGTGTGTAAGACTCATCTGTGGGATTGAGTCAGGCAGCGGCAGTCTGAATTTATTTTATGATCAGCCAGAGATTGAGGTTTGGTGGAACCAGTGAGGCAGCTTTATTCAGAGCCCGTCTGCGGAGTAATCAAACAGCTGACTTGGCAACACGTGTGGTCAGTGTTCACCTGTGTGTGTGAAGAGCAAAGAGAGCTCCATGAATATAAAATTAACCCTGTGAAAGTGCTGATATCACACGGTTGCTTTCACATGTTGCAGTGTGTCTGTAAGGCTGGCGTGTCTCCATGTATTGATGTCTGTGGTTGTGGGATACATCTAATGTGTCCTACATGTTGCATCAGACCTGGCAGGGAAGCTAATGGAGTTTGATTTTGTATTCCGTTACATTCACTTCTTATGTGATGTGTGATATAAATTGTGTGTGTGAATGTTTCTGGCTAGGATTCCTTTGTTAGACCAACTGTATGTGATTGGCCTTTTTAAATGAACATCCTGGGTTATTTTTTCAAATGAAATCAACATGAAATCGAAATCGACCCTATTTCGTTTCTTAAAGCAATTGTTAAAAATTCTGTCATTATTTACTCACCATTATGTCATGAACACAAAAGAAGATATTTTGAAAAATGTCTCACTGTTGTTTTGGACACCATTGACTTTCATTGTATGGTCAAAAAATACTAAATGATTAAGAAATCATTAATGTTATCAATTATAAATGAATTGTAATTGATAACACTAAGTCATTAATGTAAATGATGACAGAATTGTAGAATTGTCATTTTTGGGTAAGCTATACAACTTTTATTAAACAATTGGGTAAACAACTTTTATTCTCTGCTGACATCACCAAGGCCGCTTTAGTTTTAACTGACGGTAGTGGTATTATGGTCATGGAAAAATCATTATTTGTTTATGAAACAAATTTTTTTTAACAAATCTTTTAAGTTAAGGACTCAATCCTTCATTCTTGATTCATTCATTCTAAAATAGGGCTGAAATGATTAGTCGACATTATCGACATTGTTGACAATTTTCGACAAATATTTTTGTTGTCGAATTGTCGTTTGATCTCTTATGACCTATCATAGTTTGACCAGTGTGGTGCTGTAGCGCAAGACTGTAATTCAGCTCTCCCGGAATTAAATTCAAGAGAAGACAGACTCCACAACCGAACCTGACGCTGCTGAAATCAGAGTTTAAATGAATATGTAAATATGTGTTGCGCGCTTTCCTCTCAATAATGAAATAAACGCACAACAAAAATGACAGCAGTGAGAAAACAGCAGTTAAGAAAGCATCTGATCATGTCAATGTGGATAAGTTTGCACCAGCTCTGCAATCGGCACTCCAGTCACATCACGTTTATTTATATAGCGCTTTATACAACAGATTGATTTAAAGCACGCAGCTTTACAGTATTAAACAAGAAAAAAACAGTCTCACAGTGAGTCAGTTTGCATAGATTAAAGCTTGATCTAGTTCAGGACTGTTTTGATTACTATTACACTATAAGGTGTTTTAAGAGAGCTAATGTTGTGAATAAAATAATTTATCGAAAATAAAATGTCTTAGCACTTTATTTTGTTCCATATATGACTTACAAAAGGATATGTTAGGCAGAATGATGCATCATTCAGTCAGTCAGTTACTTCTTCATACAGTTAATTAAATGGTGAATGAGAAATTCTCTGTCATCTCATTTTGTGTGCCAAATATATTTAATTGTATTGTAAAAAATAATTGTAATTGTACAATAGTAATATAATTGTTTGACATTTGACATTTACTTCAAAGCTGAAGTGATTACCTTGTTTTATTTATTATTTAGAATATGTGTAACTCAGTATTTTAAATAATTGTAAAAGCAGAATAATAGAACAAAGCCCACTGATTAATTGAAATAGTCGATTAATCGTTGTAATAATCATTAGATTAATCGATTATCAAAATAATTGTTTGTTGCAGCCCTATTCTGAAAGTTGTTTGGTCAGTTTTCATTTGTTTTCCTTTAATGAATCCTAAGCCATATTGGAATTTTACTAGCGCTCACATCCAGAGTTCAATAAAGTCTTATGAACTTCACAAATGCTCTTTTGTAGATCGCTGCTCTCTCTGCAGACTTGGTGCAGCTGTTGCTTTATTGTAAATGGCAGGTGAGACTCCAGAGGGCATGTAGGTGCAAAGAGTTTGTATTGTAGGAGCAGCTACACCCACATGCTTTCTTTTTCAGGTGCTCTGATGCTAATAACGCAGCAGTGGTACAAGTAGCCCGAGGCGATCAGCTGAATGGACCCTCACAGGGCCCTGAGTAGGCGCACGCTTACATATGCAGGGCCAGAACTCAAAGTTAATAGCACTCACATCCCCTCACCGAAACCCCTGCCATGAAACGGGTCACAGATGGATGATAGATAGACAGATGGATGATAGATAGATGGATGGATGGATGGATGGATAGATAGATGATAGATAGATAGATAGATAAATAGATAGATCCTGACGCTGCTGAAATCAGAGTTTAAATGAATATGTAAATATGTGTTGCGCGCTTTCCTCTCAATAATGAAATAAACGCACAACAAAAATGACAGCAGTGAGAAAACAGCAGTTAAGAAAGCATCTGATCATGTCAATGTGGATAAGTTTGCACCAGCTCTGCAATCGGCACTCCAGTCACATCACGTTTATTTATATAGCGCTTTATACAACAGATTGATTTAAAGCACGCAGCTTTACAGTATTAAACAAGAAAAAATGAAACGGGTCACTTTTTACGACTAACTTATGCGCTGAGGTAGGATTGATTATACAGGAGTGTCAACAAAACATTCACAGTATGTTCCTTTTCGGATGAAGTGGGAAACCTGCGCTAAGGAAAGTTCTGAAAATGGATTCAGAGGTCAATCAAAGTCACAAACTTTTGGGGCGAATGCTAATGTAAGACCTCCACGGGCAAAAAAGACTGCGTCTGAAGTTTGAACATGTCTGATGGCTGCGCACGAGGTGGGTGTCCTTGATACTAACATTGTTCTCCTGTTCGGAAAATACCATGTAATTTGCTCGCACTGTCATTTAGGTTCATTCGCGAGCATTTTTGTGCATGTGTGTTCGTGCGTGGCGAACGCTCCGCTGAGTTAAGAACCACTGTGTGATAATTAGTGTTTAGTGAAAACTTCCACTCGAGTGAGGATAAGAGGACACCATGATCATTGTCAGACAGTTCACTGGAGAGAACACTTTCGATAATGATTTTGAATTACCTGTGTGCTCTCGCCGTGGATGCAGAGACTTTCAGAAAATGAAGCCACGTGGAGATCCAAGTTAAAATAGACGGATGATAGATAGATAGATGGATGGATGGATGGATGGATGGATGGATGGATGGATGGATGGATGGATGGATGGAT
>NW_015536544.1:702861-706501 GCF_001515605.1 Sinocyclocheilus anshuiensis
TAGATAGACAGACAGATAGATAGATAGATAGATAGATAGATAGATAGATAGATAGATAGATAGATAGATTTAAAAAATCTGAAAATTAGTTTGTTTTATGCAATATATACACACTACCATTCAAAAGGTTTGGGGTTAATAAGATTTTTAAATGTTTTAAAAGAAGTCTCTCATGCTCACCATGGCTAAAATATTATTACAAACTACAAATTATTTTTGAATATATATACAGTGTATAAAAGACGCAAGTGGGGACATGAGAATTTACTGCTTAAAAGGAATGACCCATTAACATTCTCTTGTCTCATGCTGAGAGAAAACCGCTCTCAAGTAAATTCCCTGAAATGTTTGGGATTCACATGAGTGTCTGGTGAAGGCAGCCTGTGTAATAGCGCATTTTTCAGCCCTCTCGTGCACCTGCATCACAGCCTTTCACTATGAAAAGGCATCTAAACGCAAAGCGTCTGTGTTGGGTCTGAGCTCCACTCATTAGAGCCTCGACTCTAATAGCGCCAAACCCTTTATGCGAGAGCGAAATTGGTGTCCGCAGGAAGAATGAAAGCAAACCAAAGATGCCTGTTAAGTGGAGGGCACTTGAAGACATTTCATAAAGTACACCTTTGTCCGTGTTTTCTTGGAAGTATCAAAATTGCATGCTTTTTGCCAAATGTCCCCTGTGAGTCATGGCAGAATTGAATGGCTAACTCCTCATTCTGTTCTTTTTCGCTCATGGTATGATGAGAGTAATGTGAACCATATTGTTGAAGTGTGCTGTCAAATCAAGTACTTTTGATTCTGAGCGATGTAACCTGTGGAAGACATTCATATATGGACAGAATCTTTTTAAACAGCTCTTGAGAGCATATTACCTTATAAAGCGTTTAAGCTAATCCAGGCCCCATGTACTTCTGTAATGCATGAAGGCTTTCATTGTTTTGACAGACAAGAAACTGTATATGAGTACAAAAAAACCTTTAGTATGTTATTTGTGTTTTCTTTGTAGCTAGGTTAAAAATATAATAAATTATAACCTGTTTTACATAAGGCAGCCAGATTTAAGACTGTATGTAGATTAATGTAGACTAGTAATAAAGATTCAAATGTATACTTTATATCATATATGTGACAAAGCCTATATTGTTCAGAGGTTGCTCTTTTATAGCTCAGGAGACAATTGATCCTCAGATATTTCTCATAAAATTCATTTCGAAAAATAAAATTCGGGCTATACAATGAATGTAGATATAATTCAGATAATTTGGTTTTGGAAGAAATTGATGAGAAATGTTTGAACTCATTGATACTGACCTTTGATTGCAGATTTTGGTGTCTTGGCAAATCCAAGCACAGTTAGAGACATTGCTGAGATCTCTTTCGAAAGGGCTCTGAGGAGAAACATCTGAGAAGAACATCTTGAGTAGAAGTTTCCACTTACTCTCCATTGTTTTCTAGGACAGAGGTTCTCAATTCCACTCCTCGCGACCCCCGGCTCTGCACATTTTTATCTGCATCTCTTATCACTTCAGACATTTGTTGTATTCAACCGTTAGTGCCCTGCGAAGTGGACATCGCAGGATATTCCGTCATGATTCCAGATCGAAGGGAGCGTATATGTTCCATTTAATGGGCATTAAAGTGTGCAAGATGGGAATTTAAATTGAATTTTTTTACAGAGGTATATTATGTCACACTTCAGACTTCTTTAGTAAGTTTCGTCTGTGTGAAATCCGTGAATGAGTGTTTTGAAGTAAACGTCAATGGATTTCCCGTGGTTAGGGAGTAGGGAGCAGTGAACACTATGTAGGGACCCTGTCAATTGGTACACAGTTCATGCATGAAGCGTTCTTCCAACGAGCTGCTTAACTGAATCAGGTGTGTAAAATACGAGAGACATGCAAAATATGCAGAGTGGGGGGACGCCATGACTGAAATGGAGAATCACTGTTCTAGGAGAAACAAGTGAGGCATCCCATTTGTGATTTATTTATAAGTTGTGTAGCAGTATCCTGATGGTTTGAGTTGGAGTTCTCAGTTATGTTTCATTTGAGTGTCAACTTTGTCTCAAATGTTTCTCCTAAAATTCCTTAGTATAAATAACAAACTTTTTAAAATAAAATTAATGTGGTCAGCATAGCTCAGATCATTTGGCCTTGGAAGAATTAGAAAAGAAATGTTTGAGTTCATGTTGAGATTCCTGACTTTTAATTGCAGACTTTGGTACCTTGTCAAATCCGAGCACAGTCTGAGATGTTGTTGAGCTCTCTAGAGGACACTAGGAAAGATTATAAGGCTGCCATATGAGGTTAGCTAGAAGAAACAAGTGAGACATCTAATTTGTAATATATTTAAAAGCTGTGTAGAAGAAGTGTAATGGTTTAAATAATTTAACCATTAGAGTAGCACCTTCGTCTAAAATTCCCAAGGAGAATAGAGAATAGACACAAATGAGACAAATGAACATGTACAGCATAGCTCAGATTATTTGGCCTTGGAAGAATTACATGAGAAATGCTTGAGATCATATTGGGTTCCCAGTTTAATTATAGTATCACCTTTATCTCAGATGTTTCTCCTAAAATTCCTAAGGAGAAAGACACAAATGAGACAAGAGTACAGTGTATTGTGTAGCATACACTCTAAAAAAATCCTGGGTTATTTTTTTAACCCAAATGCTGGGTTGAGCCTTTTGGGTTATTTTTGTTACCCAGCTCCTGGGTCAAATGTAACAACCCAGTGTTTGGGTTGTTTTGCAGCTCCTGGGTCAGACAAAACAACCCAATGTTTGGGTAGTTTTTGTGTTACTCAGATCCTGGGTCAGACGTAACACAGCGGTTGAGTTATCGTGGCGATTTTGCGTTTTCTCTTCACGAGAGAGCAGTTCTAAGCGCCATCGAATCGATGCATTCTTCGGTAAAATACAGGTTTGTGTACATTTTATTTTATCTATAAAATCGTAACTGTGCTGTAGGCCTATATCTTTCAATTTTATGCAGAGCAACATACAGGCGCACCTTTAACGAGTGTCTGCGGTCTTTTCGCGTGATGGAAAAGCCTCAGCGCCGTTACGATGGAAAAAGAATAACAGAGACTGGTCGATTACACGTGAATTATTTCTGTTTAATGTTGAATTTTTCTTCTAATGTTTGTTAAACGAGTTTAAATATAGGCAATATGTATAGCCTATTAAAAACGATATAAACAATGCTGTAAATGTTAAATAAAGGAAAATAAAGGAAGATATCATGCAAACCTGTGGTTGTGTGGAGTATTTAAAAAAAGTTTAGAGGATTTAAGTTCATCTGTAAACATTATTTAATGTATGAAGTAAAAAATAAGCTAGTAATATAGTAAGAATGAATAAACCCATTAGCTGGGTTAAATCAACCCATTATGCTGGGTTAAATAAACAAAACACCAAATTGGGTTGTTTTTAACCCAGTGTTTTTTAGAGTGTAGCTCAGGTAATTTGGTCTTGAATGAATTTGATGAGAAATGCTTGAGGTCATATTGAGATCTATGATTTCATGATTTCAAACTTCAAACTCTAGAGGAGATACATGTATTTTTCTTAGAAGAAACTTCTGTCAGGACCACTATCGTCAAAGATGATTGACAATTAGCATACAGTTTGGATTGGCGG